>NC_143223.1:4402297-4705327 GCF_030267445.1 Bombyx mandarina
GAGAGGGGCGGGTATGCTCATATATACACATATAATATAGACATATCTATTTTCTCTATTTATTCGATGATAGTCTCTTCGGTTTCTGTTTAAAGATCACTTTACTGCCCCCGTAAATTTTAACTCAATAAAACAACAAGTATCTTTGTAACATATTTACACTACGCAAATAGTATGTATATCTTTATAAAATGATTTTGTTAGTTTGTAATATATCAGATTCTATTTATGTAATGGAATCTTTCAACAATGTATTTTTCACTAACTTTAAGGCGTTCAATTAATATCATATATTTTGACATGTATCAAGAATCGATGACCTTACCAAAAATTATATTACTTTGTCCTAATGCCACGAGCACTGCGATATACTTAGTCTGGCCATAAATACTGTTACAATAAAAAATAAAAAAATAAAATCTATTGCAAATAACATTTATTACTTTTACAGTGTGTTAGTTTAATACATAAATATAAAACAATTTAAAGTATAAAAAGCTTATTCGAAGTGGTCTCCATTGTCTGCAATACAGTCCTTTAAACGTTGAGGTCAGTTATCAATAGAAGCACGCACTCTTTCCATTGGAAAAATTTTCACTGCCAATCGTACGGATTGTTTTAGGGACTCCAAATTATCATGGCGTTTAGAGCAAGCCGTACTCTCTAAAACTGACCATAAATCATAATCCAGCGGATTAAGATCGAGACTAGACGACGGCCAGTCTTCAGCTCTGATGAAGTCCGAAACGTTCGTTTCCAACCAAGACTGCGTAGACCGAGCTTTATGACCTGGCGCCGAATCTAGCTGGAAGGATCATTCTTGATTATTGAACATGGTGTTGTTAAGGGGCTTCACTATCTTCTCAAGAATGGTTTCTTGATACACTTGTGCCGATGTTTTGATACCTTTTTCACAAAAGTATGGCTCAGTCACTCCTTCATAGCTAATACCCCACCAAACCATCACTGAAGTCGGATAGTGCCCACGTTGCACTCTGTCGACTAATTGGGAAGCTTCCTTAGAGCTTTGAGCATTAATACTGTCATTTTGTTTGTTAAAATGTTGCTCAATTGTAAAAATTTTCTCATCCGTGAACAAAATTTTTCTATGACCTCTCTTTGCGTACCGCTTCAGTAGTTGTTTCAATTTTACCACCCTATTCTCTTTTAAATTATCAGTTAAGAAATGACCAGTACGTCTCTTATAGGCTGCAAGTCCTAAGTCATCTTTTAAAATACGCGACATGGTTCTAGGAGCTATCTTCATCTCCCGAGATAAAATCTTTTGCTTTCGGACAGGATTTCTTCGAATTCTTTCCCTTACTGCTTTGACCACCTTTTTTGTACGAACACTACGTGGACGGCCAGATCTTTTTCTGTCACAAACAGAGGAGGTCTCATTGCACCTATTAATAGCCCGGTACACAAACATTTTCCTAATAACAAGCGTATGGAGAGTTTTAAAAATTGCATTTGGCTCCATACCTACTGTGTGTAATGCAATCACAGCGATTCGGTTCTCTTTATCACCCCACTCCATTTTAATATCGCAAAATATTGTACAATGTATTGGCGCTAAAATGAGAAAACTCAATGAGCAATCATATAAAAATGACAGATTCCAAATTCAAATGTAATATTTTGTTTATTTTTAATTGTAACAGTATTTATGGCCAGACTAAGTATAAATAAAAATGACTTAATTTAATGAAAATAATTTTATCAGTTTGACCTCTGTCTATTTATTTAACATAATATTTCAACGTAATTGAAACAAACTTCAAGACGGCTGATTAACTTGAAAATTGGCGAATATTACTCTTGTAACTGTACTAACCCTAACATGTTTTATTAGTAGAAATGACTGTTTGAATTTTCTGAAAATAACTCGAACAGTGATAAGACTACCATTAGTTTCCAGTATCCTTTTATTCAAATGAAACGATGAAATTGCACTTTCCTATATTTGTATTAAGGTTGTTTATTGTTGATAGCTAATGCAACGTCAGTCCCAATAATATATAATAAAATATACATGCATCCAATATTAATATTATAAACACGTTGATTATTCTTTAAAAAAACCGCACAAGTTAATTATTATCAAATTATTTTTCCTACATATATTAAATAAATAACCGTGTCCAGAATACACAGAATAAAATTATAGCAATTTATAGCAATTCGATATGACACATCATTATATATTGTTGTTTATTTTTGTAAATTGAGAAGCGTTCTCATGGCCTACGTTATGTTGGTATTCATATGAAGTTTTTTTTATTTTATTGGCTTTGTAGGCAGACGAGCATACGGCCCACCTGATGGTGAGTGGTTACCGTCGCCCATGGACTTCAGCAATGCCAGGGGCAGAGCCAAGCCGCTGCCTACCGCTTAATACTGTCCACAAGCCTCGTTTGAAGAAGGACATGACATAGCGCTCGGGAAACACCGTGGAGGGGAGCTTATTCCATAGCCGGATGGTACGTGGCAAAAAAGATCTCTGGAAACACACTGTGGATGACCGCAGTGGCTCCAGGTAGTATGGATGAACTCTACTCCGGTGGCGGGCGGTGCGATGGTAAAAACGGGACGTTGGTATCATCTCGAACAATTCCTCAGAGCACTCCCCATGGAACATGCGGTACAAAATACAGAGGGAACCGAAGTCCCTCCGCAGACCCAGAGGCTCCAAACGATCCGTGAGAATGGGATTATCGACAATCCGAACGGCTATCTTCTGTATGGAGTCAAATGGAAGAAGCTGGTATTTGGAAGCCTCGGCCCAGAGATGGGAGCAGTACTCCACACGAGGTCGGACTTGTGCTTTATAGAGCAAAAGTCTTTGTCCAGGCGTGAAGTACCGCTTCGCTCTGTTGAGGACTCCCAGCATTTTGGACGCCAACTTGGCTTTGCCTTCCAAATGACTCCGAAACTGGACATCGCTCGAAATGTCGACCCCAAGTATCCCGATACTCTCGGAAGGTTGCAGGGATACTCCTTGGAATTGCGGCGCCATGACAAAGGGGTCCTTCTTCGCAGTGAACGCGCAAACTTGTGTCTTTAACGAGTTGAATTGAACCAAGTTAAAGTTTTATACTTTACAAGTAAGTAGGATGCAGGGAGGACCGTGGTTCATCTTACGTGAGCTCACAATACTCCTTAGCATGAGTATTTCAATAACTGAAGAAATTATTCACAGCGGGTGAACGCACAAAGAAAGCCAAGCCCGAGATGCCTTTTGTTTTATTATTTCTTTTTCCTTTTTTTTTATTGCTAGATCGGTTGACGAGCTCACAGCCCACCTGGTGTTAAGTGGTTACTGGAGCCCATAGACATCTACGACGTAAATGCACCACCCACCTTGAGATATAAGTTCTATTTATTGGTATTATTTATTATAATTACGAATTTATAACACTGTCTGCCCTTTTTCTGTTAGTAAAAAGGAGCTGAAATCACTCCGTACCTTCGTGAATAATTTACAAAGTTATGAATGTTAAACAGAAAAGGGACTCAATTCCCTTTTCCCTTTAAAGATAAATTGAAATGGTCCTAACACTTTACCTTAGGGACATTCAAACGAATGGGTAATCTTGGCTACTTAGAAAACAGGATTGTTTGCTTTGTTGAGAATGTTTTTATATTGTTCTTTTGCATTGCAAAGGTTGACAGTAGTCGATTCTTTGTCGGAAACAATACTTATTGTGCTAAGATTTAAAATGAACACCACTTATTTTATTTCTTTGGATAAAGCTCTGCTTTGAGCATCGCTAATTTTACAAAGAAGAAAAAATCTTGATTCTACTCACGTCCCATCTCTTCTCATACATTCATTGTACTGTTTTATGAACTATTTTTATTATCTGCTATTTCAGCGTATAAGCTATTATATTGTAAAGTTACATCAGAGTCCGTTGATTTGTATTGGCGTAACAATACATTCCTACTCACAAACGTCGGCAACTATTCGTAGGGTGATGAGAGATTTAAAACTGAACTAAATGTACTTCGAGAACATCTGCTTTTGTTAGACGAATCAATTGGCATGAACACGATTTCAGTGCAGCGTAAGTTACGAAGAGTTTGGCGATTACTTCTAAGTATGCATATTCTTGTTGGAATAGTAACTAACTGTATCGATAGCGTACATGCTTGGATCTCGTTAAATTGATAGGTATCACATGTAAATGAACTCGCACAGATAGGTATGTACTATTATGCTGCCTTTTTTAGCGACAGATCTCACGCAGTGGTTCCAAAAATGCATCGTCCAAAAGCGTTAACGGCAAAACTTAAAGCAGTGTGAGAAAAGAGACAACCAATGAGGTGGATCAATAAACTGGACAAAATAATTGGTAAGAACTGGACGCAAAAGACATGAGACCGAAAAGAATGGATGAAGGGACCTACACTCAGCATTTAGTGCACACAGGTTGAAGAAGAAAGATCAAAGAGAATAATGTAACAATTTTTATTTAATTTGAACTAGTCTCTTTATATTTTAATATTTAGTTGGGTATGTTCTTTTTTTTATTGCTTTGATGGGTGGACGAGCTCACAGCCCTCCAGGTGTTAAGTGGTTACTGGAGCCCATAGACATCTACAACGTAAATAAGCCACTCACCTTGAGATATAAGTTCTAAGGTATCAAGTATAGTTACAACGGCTGCCCTACCCTTCAAACCGAAACGCATTACTGCTTCACGGCAGAAATAGGCAGGGTGGTGGTACCTACAAGTGCGGACTCACAAGAGGCCCTACCACCAGTAAAAACAACAGGCCCTACCACCAGTAAAAATAGTCTAGAGTGTCCTGATTAATATTATTTAGTTCATTCCCAGGTCAAGACACGTTTGACTCAAAACAATGATAAGAGCGAACCGATAAAATAATTCCGATCTTGAAGTTTAAAATAATGTTTATCAATGCGTATTAACAATGTTTTTCAAACGATTTATCATTTAATTTAAAATTATCTATGAATTACGTAATGTACACGAGCAAGGCAGTGGACTCAATTGTCGTGCATTATTTTATCAGTAGGTATATTGGGATCGGTCTCAAAATCGAAGGTATGGTAATCATTAAACAAATTATAACAAAAGTATGATGACGCGCAGGATTCACAGATTTGTGGAAATAGGAGAGTAAAAGCCCCTCTTTTACTCTCCTTACATTTTACTCAACATAAAAAAAAAGAATAAAAAAATAATAAAAACAAATTATAATTTTTTTTAGTGCACGCAATGGAACACAAATAAAAATCGATTGACGTGTTGGGTCAACCTTCTCAAGGAAACGCCGAGAGCACTTCGTTGCCTCCACTTTACGTTGAGGGCTCGCGAAATATGAACCAGTTATATTAGCAGTGATAGGGCGTAGTACCCGGGCGGGTAGGTACAACTATTTTGTCTATTTCTGCTGCGAAGCAATATTTCGTTTTGGTTTGAAAGATTGGACAGCCGTTGTACAGTAGAGAGACTTTGACTTCACGTCTTAGGTTGGATTAAGGTTGTGATATATTCACTTGCTTCTAGGGACTTCAATGGTGCCAAGTGGTTACTGGAACCTTTATGTGTTACTCCAGTAACAGCTCAGCACCAGATGGACCGAGAGTACTTTCTGCAATATTTAAATAAATTTCTTTCCCGATATCTTAAATGTAGATGGTAATTGTTTCTTATTTCGACTTAGGTAGCGTCCCTTGGAACAATATAAAACATACCGAATTAGAACATACTTTTCTTCCTTAAAATCGATTAGATATCGATAGGCACATAATATATCTGCTGATAAACTTCGACACGCTTATCCGATTGAATTAGAAGTTTGTAGCGTTATCGGCGTTACTAGAAAAACATTTGGTCCTAACAACGACACAAGCAGCGTACCAGTTGTAACAAATGACTGGTGAGGATGACATAATAAGAAGTCGTCGTCGTCACTCTTGTTGGGGCACGGAATGGGTCCCGGGGAAAACATTTACCACACTAGTAAAATACCTGTGTACTAGTCCTTGACAATCAGGAAGAAATCAACACGGTCATATGTTGCCAGCCTCGAAATTTCGACTTTTCACGCGTTAAGCACTCACCGTAGTTTGATAATCAGTGCTTTATCTTATTTTGTATTTTTATAATACTGTTACCAGCCGCTTCGCTCGCGTAGTCAAGGAATAGTGTTAGTGTAGTAATAGTAGTTTTACACTGGTGGTAGGACCTCTTGGGAGTCCGCACGGGCAGGTACCACCGCCCTGCCTATTTCTGTCGTGAAGCAGTAATGCGTTTCGGTCTGAAGGGTAGGGCAGCCGTTGTAACTATACTAAGATCTTAGAACTTATATCTCAAGGTGGGTGGCGCATTTACGTTGTAGATGTCTATGGGCTCCAGTAACCACTTAACACCAGGTGGGCTGTGAGCTCGTCCACCCATCTAAGCCATAAAAAAAAAGAATCTTGGTTTCGCGTCAAATTACTGAGTTTGGTTCTTCTCCGCTAATTTTTTTATTACTAGCTGACCCGGCAGACTTCATAGTGCCTCAATTGATAAATAAAATACCCAAACTTTTATATAAAATAAACTTAAAACAAACAAAAGGAATCCGTCCGACGGAAAAAAATATTGTTATTCCTTCGATGTGTCCCCACATCGAAGGAATAACAATATTTTTTTTAATTCCGAGGATTTTCTGGACTTCCACGAATAATTCAAGATCAAAATTCGCCAAATCGGTCCAGCCGTTCGCGAGTTTTATCGAGACTAACGAACAGCCATTCATTTTTATATATATAGATTTATAAGCGACACTTTTATTTTAATTACTAATTTAACATTGCCTGGAGATGATTTCGAGGCTATATCTCATTGGTATGTGATGTGTTATAACATATTTTTTATGTAATCTACCTAAACTCCTTTTGTAATTTTCAATGTAGTTTTTTCTGGTGTATTCCAAACGCGACTAGGTTCACATGAACCTGACAAATTAATATGCAAATCGAACACAGGGGAACTAACTACAATCATTATTTTTACAAATTTGGATGAACTAGAAATACACCAGCGTGATATTCTTGCTCGATCAATTGATGGATAATACTACAAAGCAGCGAAGGACTGATTTAAAACGTTTGATAGTCATTGTACAATATATTACAATGGAATCTTAGATAAAGATAAATAAGTTTTTATTTTAAGCTTTTATTTTAAAATTATAATTTGCGAAATTACTGGTGGTAGGATCTCTTGTGAGTCCACGCGGGTGGGTACCACCACCCTGCCTATTTCTGTCGTGAGGCAGTAATGCGTTTCGGTTTGAAGGGTGGGGCAGCCGTTGTAACTATACTTGAGACCTTAGAACTTATATCTCAAGGTGGGTGGTGCATTCACGTTGTGGATGGCTATGGGTTCCAGTAACCACTTTACACCATATTGCTTAGGCAATAAAAAAAAAATGAACAACCTCAATTCATATTTAGGTACATACTATTTATGTAATTTTTCTAAACATTTGACATCGGCAAAGATTGTTTTGCTTATAGTCTTTGCCATAAGTCCCGGTCGTGGCATTTCCTCTTCCACGTAGAGCCTGCAATGTCCTTTATGTCGTCTAAGAAAACATTAAAAGGATGACGATTCCAAGACGACGTAGATTGAGAGTTAACTTGTTTCAAATGTCCATCATAACTCTAGAGAGTTTCAACTACAATCGATAGGTACCTACACAGCGCGTAATTTTTTTCCCAATTAATTAACGGTGTTTTTAGGCACCACAAGCACCGGTCACCGTCCTCGTCGAGCCCGTCGCTTGCGACGAAGGGCTCGAAGAGCGAATTAACCCATAGACACAGCCCACTTCTCAGTGGGTCGCGTTTCCGATCAGGTGGTAGATTCTGCGAAGCACTGCTCTTGCTAAGGTCAGTTTGAGCCCCGTGAGCTCACCTACACACGTTAGGGTGAAACTGAAATAGCCTCTCAAGGCTATCAGCATAGGTAGGAAAAAAAAAGCGTAATTTGTTTCTTAAATTTATTCTTGTTCATCTGATGGTTGTCTACTCTTATCGATAAGACCACCCATTGGACTTGTTCTTTGTATTTAATATTTTGCGTTTTGTGTACAATAAAGAGTACTCTCGTTCTCTCTCTCTCTCTCTCTCTCTCTCTCTCTCTATCTCTCTCTCTCTCGCATAGTACACAAAGAAACAAGTAAAGCTAAACAAATTTGTTATGAACATGATAAAAAATACAAACTAAAGTTGAATTAAACTACGTTTTTCTTCGCATTCTGTTTCAAATACAGTACAGTAAAAATGTTATATTCGTGTAAAATTTAAATAGCACAAGTGTTTTAATAATTTACAAAGAGAAATTAACTAATAATTTAAAGTGTTTAATTTAATTAAGTATGAACTAAAAAAACATTCACCGACGAAAACTCTTAAAATAAATTTGTTTGTAACCAACGTTTTTAAATCAGTAGACAAATCTATAACACGACACGACAAAGTTCTATAAAGACGCAAACGTTCAAACATTAAGAAACATTATTCGTTCGAATAAAAATGATAACAAAAAAATTTCAATTGGACACGAAAAACAAAACAGGCTCACATTTGTTATTTCAGTGTATTTCAGTAGTGCTCCCGGCAACGCGGTCAGGTAAAACAGTTTTCACATCACAAATTAACGTATTTACCAATAAACTACCTTATGATACATAAGACTTTGGATATAGAAGTGAATTGGTCGCGTCTATTATGAGATTTGTAGTTAAAGACAAGTTTTCGCGCGCGTATTTTACTGATAAAATAAATACAATTACTTTGGTATTGTGTGTGGAGACGCGCGGCGCGGTCGATCCGTGAGGCGGGACTGCCGATTGTTTACTATGTACCGCCTGTCGCCGCCCGCCCTATGGGGTACAGACCTCAGAGCAAAACTTTCGCAGTCACTAAATTCTGCGGTCGTTTGCGTACTGAGACCTTAGAACTTATATCTCAAGGTGGGTGACGCATTTACGTCGTAGATGTCTATGGGCTCCAGTAACCGCTTAACACCAGGTGGGCTGTAAGCTCGTCCACCCATCAAAGCAATAAAAAAACATTCAAATACAATGTTTATTTCTTTTTCTATACGCATCTGATGCGTTTGACTGGCTTACAGCCCGTAACGTGGTCAGCTTTACGGAATCCAAGTTGACGGTAGACACTTGGAGACAATGTGAAAAATTCAATTGCTTAGTGATGTGAGCTTGTACTTTTCAAACGAAATGCGTTCAGTCAGGATGCATTCAGTTAAATTCGAATAATAAAAACGGGTGGCACGTTTTTTTTTTCGATACAAATGTTGGTATTTTCTTCCGTTATGATTTTTTCTGGTCTTGGAGATGATCACAAAATCTATATGGTAAGACACACATATGTGTTATTATCATTGTAGTGACTGTTTTAAACTTTAAAATACTGGAAAGAGTTTTTCTCACAGTTAGAATATGTCTTTTTTCAAACAAGGCTCAAGAAAACAAGCGAACTTTAAAGCTTCGAGAAAAGCGTCGGCACGGTTCTGTCTTTGACGTCGTCAACGACGCTGGCGACTACTTCTCATCAAACGCACCGAAATCCTCGTTTATCTTTGATGGTAAGAAAAATCTATAATTACCTTATCATTTTCACGTAAAAAACAAATCTGTTACCTCATCCGAAATAGTTCGAAACCACATAAAATTTAACAACATTAAAAAACCGGAGCATTCATGAATATTGTAACTTTGCAAGTATTTTGTGCTAGAGACTCGTTGAATAATGGTATTGTGACATTCTGGTCACACACGTAGTCCATTCTGCACCTTTATTCATCAACTGAAGGTGTCAAATTATGATGAGACTGGAAAATAGGTGCGCTATTTAAAGGGTAGTTATTTGTTTACTGAAAGCGTCGGAATACACCCGAATTTAAAATGTCCATTTAAGCTGCTGTATATGAGCAGACAAATTCAAGGCCCACATGCAATTTAGTGGTCACTAGATTCCAAGACATAATGACCAAATTTACTTGTCACCTTGTTAAGGTTCCATAGCTAAATAATAGGGGTTAAAGTATGAAATTGCCATTTTATTGTAATAGGTACTTCGAATTAACATAGAACCTTCATGGTTTGAGATTTTTGAATGAAACTTTTTTCAAACGGTACCTATGAGGTTCTTCTTTTAAAAAATGTGCAATATTCGATTATCGACTTTCAGTTGTTTTTTTATTCAGCTTAGACAAGAAATATGGATACTACGAAAATTCCAGTGATTTTTGAATACGAGTTCCGACGCGGAATTAACGCTGCAGAAATAGCTCGTAATATCAATGCTGCAGTTGGAGAGGGGACTGCTAATGAACGCATCGTGCGATTTTGGTTTAAACACTTTCGTGATTGAAATTTTGATTTGAAGAACGAACCACGTGGAAGACCGTCCCGACATGTGAATAATAATGAATTGACAGATATGGTGGACCCGATCTGAGCCAAACTACCCAAAAATTAGGGGTATGGTTTAACTAACCTAACCAACTTAACCTTACCAACAATATTGAATGATCTGCAGAAAGAAACACATGTTGCCTTGTTGAATTGATACAGAAATGAAGGAATATTGGATTGAATTGTGACATGTGATGAAAAGTGGACTCTTTACGATAACCATAAGCGAAAAATGCAATGGCTGATCTCAGATCAAACGCCGCAACAGTGTCCTAAAGCAAAGATTACCAATAAAAAGGTAATGGTAACTGTTTGGTAGTCTCAGTATGGTTATTCACTATAGCTTTCTTCAATCTGGTCAAATAATAACGGCAGATGTCTACTTTGCCGAACTCCGAACTATGATAGCAAAACATGCAGTGAAACCGCCCGGACTCATGAATCGATCTTCACAATTATTGCTCCATGATAACCCGAGAGCTCATACAGCGCGAGAAACGGTTTTAACTCTACAGGAACTGCAATTAGAAACCATTCGTCACCATCTGTATTTGCCAGACCTTGCGCCAACGGACTACCAATTTTTCCGTGATTTGGACAATTTTCTACGTGATAAAAAGTTTTCTTCCGAGGAGGCAGTACAAAATGCTTTCACACAGTTTGTCTAGATCACCAGAGTTCTATCGCAAAGATATAAATGACCTTCCTATTTAATGGCAGCAATGTAAACTTAGGCCCCATGTCTCAAGGGGGATGGCGGCATTTACGTTGTGACAACTTTAAAAAAGTCGTCGTGGCCTAAGGATAAGACGTCGGGTGCATTCGTATCGAGTGATGCACCGGTGTTCGAATCCCGCAGGCGGGTACCAATTTTTCTAATGAAATACGTACTTAAAAATGTTCACGATTGACTTCCACGATGAAGGAATAACATCGTGTAATAAAAATCAAACCCGCAAAATTATAATTTACGTAATCACTGGTGGTAGGACCTCTTGTGAGTCCGCTCGGGTACCACCACCCCGCCTATTTCTGCCGTGAAGAGTACTGCGTTTCGGTTTGAAGGGTGGGGCAGCCGTAGTAGTAGAGCTATACATAATAAAACACATTTAATTAGCTTCGTCTACATTGTATTCTTATTTTAATTTGTCGAAGTCATTTTTCCTTTTTTTCAATTTTGTATTATTGTGATAAACCAAAAAGTCATAAGAAACTGTGAAGAGATGAAACTAGGTCAGATTGTTTCAATGTAGCAAAAATATTCCAACACAGATACAATAAAATGTAACATCTAGATGTGAGGAATTTTGGGATTTTATAAATTTATTGTTTTTACTACGAGTATTTACGTACCATTGCAATATTAAACGTATAAAAAACTATGACAGAGACTCTTGCCAAGTAAAGATTTTATTCGATGTTTCGGATTCTTTATAAATTTTCTCATGGAAATTAATTTTTATTATTGTCTTATCTATACTTTCACTTTTTTCTGTTTTTATTGTTTTATTGATAAGATATAACTATAGGGTATAAACTATCTGGGGTTCATGGGTCATCGAACTCTGAGATGTTATGACATGAAAGCTGCTACACATCTTGTGCCATGAGGTCGAGGTCTCAATAGTACTGTTGGTCCACTCTTCGAACCGGAAACATGAATATTTTGCGGCAGAAATAGGCAGAATGATACTGATTTTCCGTGAGCTTGCAACACCACTACTAATTACGTAAATTTAAAAATTTCGCGGTTTTGATTTTTATTAGGTGATACTTACTATGTATTATTACTTCATTGGCAAAGTCATTCGTGAGCACATGTTTCGTGAAGTCCGTTTTTCTATTAGAACTTTAAAAAACAATTGATACCTACCCGCCTTGGGAATTTGAACACAAGCCATCACATACCTTAAACTCATTAGTGATCAATTTGGCTTTGCCTTCTAAATGATTTCGATACTAAATCGATCTTCCAGTTAACTCCACGTCTAATTATGTTTTATTGGTAGGTATATTACGCTCGTTATTAACAATAGCTCATTCTTATGGTAATGGAAGAATCATATTAAATACGTAAATACTTATAATATATGTAAATTGAAATCGTAAATACGAAAATATAATATTTTATTATTGTAATGCGCAGACAGTGAAGATGCATATTTTAATTCTCAGGGATATAATATGACCTTTTTTTTGTTGTAAACATACATAAATCAAGTCACAGTTTTTTTTATAGCATAAAATATAGCTTAGCTATTGCAGAGTCGACAATGCACAGTAAATCACAAGTTTCCATATACGCGTGTTTGTGATGCTTCGTGTATCCTCACCGGTGGTTAATCGTTGATAACTATCTGCTAATGAGCTATTGTTCACACCTCGTGCTATTCTAACAGCGAACCAGTAGCTACGGTGACGTGCTGAATGCGAAATAATCGAAGATTCCTATAGAGCTGATACGTATAACTCTTTTTAACTTTCAAAATTATTACCGAATTCTGATATTTCAAAAGGGTTGAAAGAATACGTTTAAATGAGAACTATGGTGGATATTTTTATGAGAGTAGAGACAATCAATCCAACGTTTTATCAGAAGATTTGCTCCTGATTGATTTGTGCTGACGTTAATGTCAATCTATAAATGTAAATTTTAAGAAAAAAAAAATGGCGGCCACAAAGTCGTTGAAAATATTATTGTAAGCTGTTAATGGGTTTACTTGAGGCTTTAATATGCACTAATAAAAAACGATAGTTCTACAAAAACAAAATTGGAATTCGAATTGAAATGTAGATAGAAAGGTACAATTGAAGCATTTTTAAAGTTTAATTCGTAGCCACGAAAAATGAAAAGTATCCGAAACGTCAGGAATAACAAAATCAAAATAGTAATCACAAGAAAACCCATGAAAATGGTTTCAAAGATGTCCATGATTTATGAAAACCTAAAATAATTGAATGTTACTATTCATTTTGACTTTCTATTTAGAGACGTTTGAGTTGAAATGAATATTTTTGAATTCGGATTAATTCATAAAATAAAAAAATAAAAACTTTATAGAGATCACAGCGTATTGACTCTGTATACGCAGCTGAATACCACAAATATAGTGTGAGAATACTGATGTGAACTTGAACGTTTGTAGTCCCTTAAAAGCCTTCGTGCCAGTGCCGCGGCGTCAATAACCTCAGCTGACTATTCATCATAAAGCGAAAAACTTTCCCCTTTGAAAATAAGGTTTACTTATACCACTTTCTTTTATCAACTTACAAGAACTTCGGAGGTTCTGAATGGGCGAATGAATCCGTTTTCGGCACAAAAGGGTTTTTATTCGCGCAGACTTTTTAACTCATTTTAATATAAACAAGAATTGTTTATTCGTTTAAATGCAAAGCAGGAGACTCAATTTGAAAGTTAAGTTTTCAACACGTGTAAATGTCATTATATTGTTTTTAGACTGTAGGAGGACTTGTAGGAAGGCATGAACGTGTTTCAAGATATGAAAATTAATGAAGAGTTACTTGTTTGCTTGTATCCGTCTCTGTTCCCGTTATCTGGGGTCAGGTCCCCTCCCTCTAAGGCGCCAGGCTGATCTGTACTGGGTTGTCGGTTTTGGATATTGGGCTTTCTTAAGGTCTCTTTCGATGTTTGACCACCAGGTCGATGGCGGGCGGCCTCTTCCTTTCTTTTGTTCTGGCAAGCCCAATACCACCTTCACCACATGATCTTCGTCCCTTCATGATATGGCCATAGCATCTAAGGCGATTTTCCGTCATTTTGTCTGTGATTGATGCGACTTTGAATAAATAAATTTATTCGGTTATTAAAATCTTTTGTTGTTTTTGTTAATTTAACTGCTATAATTTATTGTTAGACCATATGGTATTAATTTGGAAATTATTTTCTATGTGAAATATAGAAAACTAAGTAGGTACTCTCTACTCTACTCTCTCGCTCTCTCTCTTCATATTTTATTGCCTTTATAGGCGACGAGGATACTGTTCACCTGATAGTGAGTGGTTACCGTTGCTCATGGACGTCAGCAATGCCAAGGACAGAGCCAAGCCACTGCCTACCATTAAGTCATAGCTCTCAGGAATCGTCGAGGAGGGAAGTTCAATCCAAAGCCGCATGGTATGTGGCAGAAAAGGTCTGTGGAAACGCATTGTGGATCAGCGAAGAGGTTCTAGGTAGTATTGATGAACTCTGCTCCGTTGACGGACAGTGCGATGGTAAAAATGAAATGTTGGGATCATCTCAAACAATTCACTCTAAATAGAACTCTAAATAGAACTCTAATTAGAACCTTCACTAAGCAGATAACATATTTGCTGTTGATCCAATTGAAGTTAGATACAATCAAGATTGACGATTGGTATTGGATATATCAAGCTTTAAAATGAACATGGAGTAAACAATTGCGCAATGTAATTTCTATAGCAGTAACATTCAAATTTGACTTACTACACAAATAAAAAATTTGCTCTTAGATCCAAGCCAAATTCATAATGAGCTAAAATGTTATTTTTCAAAAGTCAATCCAGAATTATCTAATCCACATTTAAAATTCGATGAATGAATAAATTCAAGAAAAATCGGGCAACACATTAAAATAAAGGCCATTCCGTAGATGCAAATATAAAAAAAAATGTATAGTCTTTTTCAATTTTGTCAATGATTTACGTACGACGTATTCTGCTTTAATGAAGCATTTCAATACCACACCCACATAATCAAATGCCGTTGGCGTTAACGCAACGTTGTTTGAATAACAATCGTTTATAATGAGACGAAACGCTAAATTCGTATGTCGTTTTGCATTCTTTTGACCAGTTTCGAAACACACAACCTAAAAATCGAACTGGTATGATAAAAGATATTTTTGCTTAAATCACTACTTTTGAATTATCAAATTCTTTTTTATTTCTTACCTAATCTTTGATTGTCTTAGGGGCTATTGCATCTACTCACGGACTGTTAGGTGAATTCACGGGCTCAACCTGAGAGAATTGGCTGGCACTGGCCCCAGCAAGAGCAGGACTTCGCTGAATCTACCACCTGATCGGAATCTCGATCCACTGAGAAGATCCGACGAGAAACTCACTGGGTTGGCTCTATAGGATAATTCGCACGTGGAACTCTTCATCGTAATTGACGATAGGACGGTGACCGCTGCTTGAAGAGCCTAAAAGTATTAATAAAAACAAACAAAATCATTGCCCATTAAAGCTGAAAGTATTCGATACGTCGGAAATATAATAAAAAACAGTTAAAACCGCAAGATTAAAATCTCAAAAGCGGTTTTAGCTAAACAAATACTAATAAATTAACAATCGATAAATCATAGAAAACGGAACGGGTCGTAAAATCAAAATCCATGATCGAAAAGTTTAAAAAAAAATCTATGTAAAATTATGGACAATGAGATCAGAGCCTAAACTGTATTACAATAACGGCTATTCTACCTTAGATACCAGTATGCATGTTTGCTACATATTCACAACAGATATAATATGGAAGATAATCCCAACCAACGCGGGCTATTGCTTACCCAACCTATGCATGCAATAGCCTCTTTGGCACTAGATCCCACACGACGCACCATTAGTAGATTTTTAAAACATTTTACAACAATAACAGCCAAAATATTTTAACAACAGTTTTTTTGTTCTTGTTACATTTGATCGATCAAAAATGTCTTCAAACGTATCTTAAATGTTTTGCCTAAACAGTAGCTCTCCACGTGCGAATATAATGTTTACATTAAATTACGAGGAATAGGTAAGAGGAAAAAATGTACTACTTTAATTAATTATAAATTGTCCTTCAGGCTCAGACAAGCTCACAAAAAAATGACAGGTCAACGTGCCTTCTGTTTAGGGCTGTTGACTATAAAGTAAAGGGCAGCGTACAAGAAATGAAAGCCTCTTTTTGTTTTTACTGGTCACTTGGAGATCTTTGTAGCTTCACCCTGACGAGTAGACGAACTCCAGGACTTAGCCGGGACGGACAGAAATATCTATTAACATATATTATTGTACTAGTCGAAGAGTTTGAAGTGTACAGAAATCCACAGTTCCCCCTATCATGACGAAAGTTAAAATAAAAAGAAGAACTTTTAATCATCATTTTAATTTGATACTTAAACGAAGATTATATACAAAACGTGATAAAGGTTTTTAAAGTCAAACTCCAAAACATTCAATGCTAAAATACTGCGGCACCAAGAGTAAGCATTTTGGATACAGTTTAATTTTTATTCACATAATTTTTCATAGCTTCTGTTTGAAAGGCGTGCGATCACTTTTTTTTAAATTGTCTAAGTGTCGTGACTCGGATCTTTCTAAATCTTATCTAAAAAGACTAAGCGTGAAACTTGATTAAACTAGCTTAAAGTTGGCAAATATGTAAAAAAATAAAATGACCTACAACCCTACATGGGACACGATCATAATAAAAGGTGCGAGCAATCAAATTAGCAATTGCACGTTCGTTGTCCGATATGGATCATGGAGTATTCAAAGTTATAAAGGACAAGTCGCATGCTTGGATAAAAATGTGCACGTAATAGTTTGGAATATAGTTATGAAATCGTACTGGTGGTACCAACTATTGCCTGGTTAAAGTTTCGATACGCATACTCGGTGGTTTCCGATCCCGTGGTGTGCTCTCTGCTGCTCTTGCTAGAGCCAGTGTTGGCAACACTCCCGGTTTGAGCACCGTGAACTTACCTACACGTTAGGGTAAAGCTGAAATAGCCTCTCAAGGCTATCAGCATAGGTAGGGAAAAAATAACTGTAGTCGTCTCGTAGTACTGCTACAGGACCGGAACCGTAGGATGCCGAAATCAAACAGTTTCCAACAAAAAGTATTAATTGAAATATAAATTTTGTTGCCGGTCAACAATAATAATTCTGCTTTAACGATACAAAACTTTGACAAAGATTAAATTTGGTGTTCACGAGAGAGTCATCAGAAATTGAAACAAATCGTAGTTTCGTGATTTTTTTAGTTCCATAATTGAAACAGATATGGATTTAGAGATTTTAAATAAATATTTGATTTTCATCACTATTGTTGGTGATTAAATGAGCTAAAAACAGTTACAATTACAGTATCAAATTGTTTATTTTCATGCATGTGGTTGGTATCGTAAAATTCGATCTACTGCTTATAGACTCGATGTATTCAACAAGTTTCAACAAAAGTTATTGACAATTGACGCATCCTATCTCTGACATGCTCTTTTTCAAAGGGAACTTGAAAATAATCCTTGCAGTAGACAGCAGCTTGATTGTGCTCCTGGCATTGCCAATATCCAGGAGCGATGGTAATCACTCGCTATCAGGTGTACAATGGGGTGATCCTACCACGCTGAGGTTAAAAAATAATTTTTATGGGTACGAATTTGACCCTAGCGCTATCCGATCCAGTTTTGCTTTCTCCTGTAGGTACTTAAAATGTAATAACAAAATATTATTTTTAGTTTACTCATCCAACATCAGTTTCAGCCTTCGGAAAGAACATTGTATGAGTAGAAAAATCGAGCGTCAAAGAAAAGCGTTTCTCATTCAAATAATGTTTCATCCAAATAAGAATTTAACTTAATTTACTTAAGTATCAAATTATTACGCCGCGTTCACTGTTAGTTTAGTAAAATCTCTCAATGACAAATTGCTATTTTAGTCCATTTAATTAGTGTACCATATTGAGGGAGTGTACCATATTGAGAGAGTGTACCAAAATTAGGAATATCTGTATGACAGTGATTATTTATATTGCATAAATAATGAATGTAACGTTTAACAAATTAGTTTAGTATGATTTGATTTGTGTTAAATTCTTTTCAGCACCAAATTCTGAACATAGTTAAACGTCAGCTGTCACCTTTATGAACTGTCACGTCTAAGTCAATGTCATTCGTCATCAACACATGTGTTTGAGTTGTTGTATGGTTTTTTAGAAACATATCGCCAGCATTTTCTTTATAATTCTTAACGTAATAATTCATTATATTATTCAAATATAATAAAATCAAATGGCAAACGTGAGTGAGAACGCAGTGAAAAACATTGGGAATGTCCTAAATGATCCCTCCAGGCCAATGAAGGAGCGTTTTCGAGCCCTGTTCACATTAAGAAACATCGGTGGCGAAACTGCCATACAGTGTATTAGCGAATGCTTTAAAGACGAGTCCGTTTTGTTAAAGCATGAGCTTGCTTACTGTTTGGGTCAAATGCAGGACAGAAGAGCCATTCCCATATTGAGGAGCGTGTTAGAGGACCCAAACCATGATCCAATAGTTCGCCATGAAGCCGGTAAGGTTTTATCTTTTATAAACTGCACGTACGCGATAAAGACTACGTGATATCAATGGTTAAGCTGTTGAATCACTTGACATAAGTACTTTTGATTGATTAGTTCGTACATATTACGATATTAAAAATTATGTGATCGTACTAATTTAAATGCCAGTTTAATACCGAGTGAAGGGATTGGTACGACAATAGTCCACCGACTGTTAAATGGTAGCGTTAGTCCACCAAATGTAGAATATTACATCAACATTAATAGAAGGTCTGGTCATAGTACTCGTCGAACACGTTGCTTGTGACGAAGGGCTCTGCGAGTAAATGAACCCACAGACACAGCCCACTGAGTTTGTCGCCGGATCTTGTTAGTGGGTCGCGTTTCCGATCAATAGATCCGTTGGGTAGATTCTGCAAAGCATTGCTCTTGCTAGGGTTAGTGTTGGCCATTTCGTCAGGTTTCAGCTCCGTGAGCTCACCTACTAATTTGGTAAATCTAGAATAACCCCTCGAGGTTTCTAGAAGAGGTAGGAAAAAATATAAGATCTTCAAAATCAAACTGTTTTGTGAATTGTATGTTTATAATAATTTCAGGAGAAGCCCTTGGGGCAATAGGAGACCCTAATCTCCGAGAGCTGCTCGAGAAGTATCAGCATGATTCAGCAATAGAAGTAGCAGAGACATGCCAGATTGCATTACAAAGGTTAAACTGGGTCGCTAATGACAGTAAAGAAAATGACAATTTGTCTAAAAGTTTATACACTTCAGTGGATCCTGCTCCGCCCAGCATTGAAAATAATTTAGAGGCACTTAAAGATGTATACCTTGATGAGACAAAACCATTGTTTATACGATACAGGGCAATGTTTAGTTTGCGTAATTTAGGAACGACTGAAAGTATCAATGCCTTGGGTGAAGGTTTGTATCTGTATATTAATACGTGAAGCAAAAACTTTGTATCCCTTTTCACGAAAATTGCGCAGACGGAGGAGTATGAACTTATAGAGAATATAGAGAAGAAGTGCACAATGCTAATATTTTTTTAATAAATCAATAAAGAAAACATTACACACACTGCATACCATCTATTTGACGCACACACGCATGCATACTATTTATTGTCAAACTTTTGTTCTTGACGTCTGTTGTCAAATTGAGATTAAATATTGTTTGTCTTTGTTAATATTTTTTTTAGTGTAGTCTTGGCGAAATTTGTGATTATAGAAAGAAGTATAAAATACAATCATAATAGTGTACAAACTTTCAATTTCAATTAATTATAGCCGAATTTCGACTACTGTGGGACCTCTAGTAATTGTAATTATTTGGATTAAAAAGATTATCATTTCATGCCCCCGTCTCACTAGACGAAGACTGTTTTTTGTTTGGTTCACTGGTTCAGCCAGAGCTATCTAGCTGATGTCTATACTTACTATCTTTATTTCACGGGTAGGAATCAGTGGAAGGATAAAGAAATGTTGGTGGAGTAAAAAACTGCTACAGGTCAATAAACTTTATTGTGTCTCCATAATTGATAATTGCTAATTTGTTTATGGTCTTTTTCTACAAAGTCAGAGTTTTTTACTCTTTCAAAACTTTGGTCACGGTTTTCTACATTACCTTTGATTTCTCTCTTACTTGTCATATCTTAGAAACAAATTAGTATAGTTTAATATAGAATGTGAGGCATCATTCATCGATTGGAATGTTTTTTGTTTATCTTTTTCCTTAACATGACTTTATCTCCAGTCGACCACATAGTAGATGCAGCTGAGGGATTCCTGACTTAGTGAGATCCATACTCAGGTTCTGCTTAGTAAGGAAAGCCAATATTCGAATACCACAAAGACATCTACTTTCATTGGCATTGTGATGTCTATGGGAATCAGTGATTGGCTTTACAATAAATATTGCCTTACCTGAAAAAGTCCACTGGTAAAAAATCGAAATCTCGAATAAAAAGAAACTTGGTGACTAATTTTGTTTATTATACAATTTCAGGTCTAAAAGCAAACAGTGCACTGTTCAGACACGAAGTGGCATTTGTTTTCGGTCAAATGCAAGACGAAAGGAGTGTTCCTTTTTTGAAAACAACGCTGGAAGATACCAACGAACATGAAATGGTGAGACACGAGGCCGCTGAAGCATTGGGTTCTATCGCAACTGATGAATGCATCGAAATATTAAAGAGGTATATTATGTTTTATTATTTTATTTACTAAATTACAAACAGGAGCACACATGTTCGGTAATATGTCAGTTCACTTGTGTATCTATATTATACAATTCACACTTAGTAATCCTTTTTGTGGAAAGGAGAATAAGTACAATACTCACCAACACAATACTCTGACCTAATATCAGATTGGTCTTTAAAATCACCATTTAAAACATAATCGAAAAAAAGACTTAGATGAACACGGGCAGGACGGTGCAATGTTCATTTGGGCTTTTGCAGTAGCACAGTTTTGCAGTGAAAAAATATTTCGACTTACCTTTCTTCGTCTTTAATACCGATAAAAAATTATATGGAGTGAAATGAGATGAAGTTGATTTATTTGTGACTGGATTAAATTGGAATTAAATTAAATGAATCAAGATGAGGTTGGGATCAAATAAAGTCTTTGCAAAATGGTGGCTGTTTACAGAGATTACTGGGGACTTTTTAGAAGAAGTATAAGAGGCCATGTGTAGTGGCTTTGTCATTTTCTGCACTTGTGCACTTTCACAGATGCTAAACAGTAAATAAACTACTTTTGCTACTCATTTAACACGATATCTGCATGTAGGTGTAGTGACCTATGTGCCCTACGTTGATTATGCCCTAATTATGTCGATTTCGGTTACTTTTTTTTTTTTATTGCTTAAATAGGTGGACGATCTCAGATCCCACCTGGTGTTAAGTGGTTACGTGAGCCCATGGACATCTACAGCGTAAATGCGCCACCCAGCTTGAGATATAAGATCTAAGGTCTTAGTATAGTTACAACGGCTGCCACACCCTTCAAACCGAAACGCATTACTGCTTAATTAACAGCAGAAATAGGCAGGGCGGTGGTACCTGCCCGTGTGGACTCAAGAGGTCCTACCACTATTAATCAAGTCCTAAGCGTCTGGATTGCCTAATTATGCCATTTTCTGTTTTTAATATATGTTTTAGTCTTTTAGTTCTCTTAGAAAGAGATTAATTTTGAGTATATTCGGTTGCGTCTTTCCCAGAATCTACTAGATATTCCGACGCTTTAGAAGAGAGAAATCGACATAATTACTTCAGTTTTCCACATAGGGCACTGGTTATATTGCAGTCAATGTGTTAAAACCGAGGAAAAACTAAATTAACGAAATAAAACAATTCGCGCAACTTTGATCCACGCGTTCCCGCCAATACGTTCCACTGGCGTCTGATTAAGTACATGTTTGACTTTTATCTATCTGTGTTCTAGGTACTTGAATGATCCACGTCGTGTCGTCCGAGAAAGCTGCGAAGTGGCCCTCGACATGTCTGAGTACGAAAACAGTCCAGAATTTCAGTACGCCAACACATTGCTGACTGTCCAATCTTAGTGTCATCATTTTATAAGGAAAACAAAGTATGGATATGGATTTTGAATTTCAAACAATAAATAGCGCCAAAAATACTGCAAGGCAAGGAAGTAGAAAGCGAATGGTATATCACGTCATAGACAATCTAAAAAAGACAATTTAATCTCATTGCTGCGGTTATTATATTCTTTCCAATTTTTTTAATATTTCGTGTTTAAGGAATGTAGTCTTAAAAACGAACGAACGAACTTAAAGAATAATGGAGTCTTAAAAACGGTTATTTAGTAAATTCTGAAAGTGAAATTTCGCTTGCGATTATCGTTAGAAATACATTGAGCACCATTTAAAATTTTATTATTTTGTTTTTTTTTAGTAGTAAGTATTTAGGTAATGAGAAAAGTAAAAAAAAACTACAATCAATATAAACAGTACATCAACATTGTGCATTAAAAAGTAATAAATTTTATTGTAAGCTGAGACAAATAATACTACATTCTCTTTTTTAAAACTGGTACCTGCCAAAGGTTTTTATCAAACGGCTATCTATGGAATATTTTATTACGAACATAATAGATACCATTACACTGTATTCTGAAAAGGTCTTTTTTGTGTATTTGTAATTGTAAAATTTCTATTAATTCGATGTGACGCCATTGTATGTAAATCAATATAAAAACTTCTAATAAACTCTATATTAAAAATCGTGTCTTTTCAAATGTGATATATTTTTGTTTGAATAAATTTTATAGTTTGACTATAGTTTCTTTTTTATTCTTTTAGTTTTGACACTCCCATTTGGTGTTTTATTCACGTTATACGCGCCCGTTTATTTATCGTTGTCGGTAGGAGTGGGTGATATAAATCGTATATAGATTCAATATCTATATATCGCAGCAATATCGTTGAATCCGATATCGCCCCGCACGAAATCTATATATCGATATCAGCCGATACACGATATTGCTCGATGTGATGCTCATCGCCATATCGTACCGATTCGTGAATCGAAATATATATTTCGATATCAGCCGATACACGATATTGCTCGATGTGATGCGCATCGGCATAACGTACCGATTCGTGAATATCAGCAATATTCCTTTGGTTCGTATCGAATCGGCCAGAGTGAGTGAGCGCACGATAGGGATATCATGTGATGAATGAAACAGAAACAGGCATTATCCATACAATTGTAAACCTTATATTTAAGTCCATATGTCTGTAGATTATTCTTAGCGTATCAGCAGGATACAATTTAGGAAAGAAGTTTCAACTTTCGACCCTAACTTGAATGCAGTATAGCCTATTTGCATCGTTGAATTTAATTTCACGCGCTTTGACCTTGAACTAGAATTTTTGGACAAGTGTTTATAAATACTTAAAAGTTTTTTGTGTTTGATTTTTAAAGTACACATTTTTCTATTTTTAGTTGAATCCAAATAATTGAGTTTATTGCTTGTGTTTGTATTAAACTTTTGAAATCTACACTCTTTTGGTATATTTTGTAATTTTAAATTAAGACACAAAATACTAAAAACTGAAAATGATGTAGCCAGTCCTAAGCCTGGTAAAAGCATGAAGGAAAGTTTTTTTGATATTTTTATTTTCATGTTCTTTTTATAACTTTAAGATCATATTATAAATTGATATCAGAAAACCAACCGTATAACGTTGACTTAAATCTATATCTACTACGATAATATATCAGCGTATCGTTTCAAATCTCAAATATCATGAATCGAGAAAATCTACTAGCATCCATCAATATATAGATTCAGAAAATATATAGATTCAATATCCGATATTGATACTCGATATATAGATACGATTCGATACGCGGCAAAACCGATATTACCCACTCCTAGTTGTCGGTGCTACAGAATAGAAAATAGGTTGCTTCAAGTGTTTTCAATAAATACATTTTAGTGGGATTTAAACTTGGTAGTTTGATTATGGTAATGGTTTGACATTATGTAGGCTGTAAACTCATGTCTCCACAGTAACATATTTAAAAAAAAATACTAAGAGCGCGAAGAATGCGCGATCAAAATTATTAATGCAATTCGTGTAACGATTTAAAAAATCAAACGAGAGTCTAATTTAGTTCACTCCTACAGATAACTTTGTGAATGAATGTGTCTCTTAGTTCATTTATTGATAACAATAAGATGACTAGGATGCCCAGATGAAACAAATAGGTTATGTGTTTATTGCAAGCACATAATCCAAATTAAGTTTAATAACAATCCTTGAACAGTGTCTTCTGACGCGTCACGATTTGCATAGTTAGAAAAATATCCAAATAACATTAAACCTTAAAACTTCGGATTGACCAACGTAATAACAAATTATAATGAATTTTTACGTAATTAAATACTATAGGCATACACATTTTCGATAGAAAAACATTAAATAGAACACTAACCTTAAAAATGTAGTGTGGGTTAAATTTTAAGTTTTTTAAACGTGGAAAATCACTTAAAAGTAAATTTAATTTAGAAATAAAAATGCATATGAATAATTTTATTTACCACAATTTATAGTGCAATGTTCTTGAAACCGAAATGTATTGCAATGTTTATTATTTTATTTGTAAATTCATTTGTTATGGTAAGTTTTTGTCGACTTGCGATAGGTGTTTTTGCCAACAAGTATCGTTAATTGTTTTTTTCTTATTGCCTAGACAACTGAAGTCGTCGTGGCTTAAAGGATAAGACGTCTGGTAAATTCGTATCTTGCGATGAAACAGTGTTCGAATCTGAGGCGGGTACCAATTTTTCTAATTAAATGCGTACTCAACAAATGTTCACGATTGACTTCCACGGTGAAGGAATAATATCGTGTAATGAAAAAAAAAACCCGCAAAATTATAATTTGCGTAATTACTGGTGATAGGACCTTTTGTGGGTCGGTATGCCTATTTCTGCCGTGAAGCAGTAATGCGTTTCTGTTTGAAGGGCGGGCCAGCCGTTGTAACTATACTGAGACGTATACTTGAGATATGAGTTAGAATTCATATCTCAAGGTGGGTGGCGGCATTTACGTCGTAGATGTCTATGGGCTCCCGTAACCCGCTGTGAACCCGGTAAAAACGAGATCCTGGTATCATCTCAAACGATTCCTCAGAGCACTCCCCAAGGAACATACGGTACAAACGATCCGTGAGAATGGGATTATCGACAATCCGTACGGCTCTCTCGTAACGTATCTCTTTTAAAAAATAGCTTTCAAAAAAATAGCTATACTTCTTCTTCCTATTCGTACACTCTTGACAGAGTGGTCGTGGTCATGCATCAGTCGGATCCTGCGATACCGATGCTCTCGCGATGCGACGCCATGTGACACGATGTTTCACAGAGTGAGAGCAAACATTTATGTTGGAGTGAGTCACAGATTTTATGAGGTCGGTCCATCGTGTTGGAGATCGTCCGCGAGATCTTTTGCCCTCGACTTTTCCTTGCACCTCCAACCGCTCAATGGAGTCCTCATTACGAGTGATGTGCCCGAAGAACTTGAGGATTCGTAATTGGACTGTTGACGATAGTCTCTCCTTGATGTTGAGCTCTTTCAGGATCGAAATGTTGGTACGGTGCGCGGTCCACGGAATTCTGAGGAGACGTCTCCAACACCACATTTCCAGTGCGTCAATTTTACGACGGTCTTGCATCCTCAGCGTCCACGTCTCAGCCCCATACTATTATTATATTATTAATTTCGTTTTCAATGTAGTATAAATTCTTCATGTACTTACCATAAATGTAATTTTTAGGGCATCGACATCCTAGATTCGGAGAGGTCAACTTTTTTCGGTTTTACCCACGAGATCACCGTTAGTACCAGCACCATGGAGCTCGCTAAACAGCTGGAGAACATAGTAATGGAACAGAAAGTTGGAGACAGACGTGTCAGGAGATATTTCAATAAATACGATACTTCTTTGGTAGGGGACAGCAGGCGTAATTTAATATAAGACTTTTCATATATTGGATTTAATTTATCACCACTATTTTTCTTGTTTACAAAAAGTAATAAGTAAAATATATTACAAGAGTAAGCTATAAAATTGCATTCGTCAAAGTGTAATGAGTTCAAAGTTTAGTGGCTGCCAACAAGGGTCATAGATACAGCCCACTAAGTTTCTCGCCGGATCTTCTCAGTGGGTTGCGATTCCGATCTGGTGGTAGATTCTGCGAAGCACTGTTCTTGCTAGGGCTAGTGTTAGCAAATTCTCAGGTTGAGCCTTTGAGCTCACCTGCCCGTTCAGGCGTAGCTGAAATAGCCTCTTAGGCTATCAACAAAAAGGTGAAAAAAATAAGGGTACCGACAGTTATACACTTCCTTACTACAAGGTTACCATTGTCTTAAATCAATTGTACCATATTATGGGATTGTCATCAGGCTATACAGACATTCACGAATTTGATGAAGATAACAAACACAGTGAGAATTAAGTTAAAATTAACAAAAAGATTCATCCATATTATAAACATCCTGCAAATATGCGTTATTTACACACAACCAAGTACATTCATATGTGTAATAAAAAGTTTTATTTCGAAAACATACGACTAAGTACCGTCGAAGCAAGTTCCATGTTACGAAGTAATAAAGGTATTTTAATGGAATTCCGAACAAGAAGCAGATTATATTTATTGGAAATTATATTTCGATTGAACATTGGTTATTTACGGTGCCCATAATAGTTTGTGACGTTTTCTTATTTGTTGAAAATCTTACGTTTTACGATTGGAAACGATACTAATAAGAGAAACAAATATCTATAGGATTTAGTTTACTAGAGAAAGAAATATGTATATACATTTGTTATTTTTTTTTAAATTCAAACGAAACATCCGTCCACAAGTGATCTCTCCAATAAAAAAAGTGGAGTACTAGTAGTTATATTAAATCGTTGTATTTCATAAATTTATTGATGGTCCCAGCGGATCTTGACCGTGTTTCAATAGATTTAAGTAAATTTAGATGAAACAGATACTTAGGATACAACGTGTCTGTGTCTGAGGGTGCCTCTGGGTATGCCGATGTTACATGAGGCCCAGTCGCGTCACTGCCCAAAAGGTGGTCCACGGGTCGAGAGACACGGGGCAGAGTCGCACCGCTTCTAGACACGTCACCACCGGTAGACAACCGGTGAACAGGAGACTCTGAGAGGAGGATCTCAGGGCGCCAGCACTTACCGCTCTGGGAGACTTACACCAATAAAAGAAACCAATTATAAATAACAATATTGTGTTTATTACACACAAATATAAAAGGATAAAATGAGTTACAATAATTTACAAAGTACTAGTGAGAAGTTAAGTTACAAAGTTAATAAAGGTGTGTCGGTAAATACACCGAACACTAGACAAAGTTTTAATACACATAAAAGAAACAATACGCTTCACCGGTATCACTTCCCAGCAACCGGGGTTGCTGTCTGCGAGCGAGGCTGGGAATGCGGTGTGTTCTATGTCTACCGAAGTCAAGCAGCCTTCCTTGGACCGACTTGCTAGAGCTCCCTGTTTCTGGCAGCTTCCATATAGAAAGGTGCTATGGGATCCCGAAGGTGAACCGAAGGTCACGCTCCGCACCCTAACTGTAGTACATATTTTGTACCAGTTACTAGGACCTACGTGTTAAGACATAATTATGTTTTAAATTTCATTTAAAAAGTCAAATGAAGAAACATTTCCTGTCACTTTAATCGTATTTAAGTTATTGTTTTATGTATTTTTATTTATATGTATTTTTCATTTAATATTAGATATTTTTTTTAATGCTTAGTTTAAAAATCATGCTTTAATAGCTCTTATAGTGTACACTATTCCCCTCTTATACATCGTATTTCTCTCTGCTAATGGTTTGCTGGAAGAAAACTCATGAATGAGTTAAGCTCGCCTTTGTACATAGTATTTAGACATAGTATTTAGCAAATCCCACCTCTCCTGGCTGAGCCTTTGCTCGCCCACCTGTCCTGGTGAATCTGGAAAGGCCTCCGGGCCACCAGTAATCACTCAATCATAAAAAAATAAAAAAGTATTTAGACATTCTTTAAATCTGTTTTTATTGTATTTTCCTTTTGTGTACAATAAGTATAAATAAAAAAAATAAAAAAATAATTAAAGTTTGTGGACACAGTGTGGAGAATAATTCAAAAACACTTACCCTGGTTTAACACACGTCACCAAGGATTCATGAAACTGACTTTGGTAAATCAAAGAATATTATCACCTCGCAGCTCGAGAGATGTTACACGAAAGAAACTTGGACAAAGTGAATTTGTCCTTTTGTATTATTAATATGTCGTTGTGATGTGCAAAATCTGTCGAACAACATAAAAATTGCACATCAATATATCAAATATGCGAGCTTTTTTGTGTATTAAAAAATATTGATTTCTCCACACTGCGCCACGTACAAACGCTAGATGGTATTAATTTAAAAAAAATTAAATTTAATATTTTGGCGTTACAAGGAAAGATAAAATTTATAATTCTCCTTGCCTGTCTTTCACTTTTTGTTTTAAGTTCATAGTTTAGGCTATTGAGCATCATATAATAAAATTTTCTTTTTAAATAAATAATGTAAACCAAACATTTGGCCGAATTTGTAATCGTTGTACAAACGGAATTGTAAAAATAAATCAGCCGACATGACCCATACGTAGAGTAAGTATTTTCTCTTTATTTTTTGTTCCTGAATGTAATATAAAGACAGTACATTTAATTTAATTCAATTCTCCGGAGGCTTGCCTACATTACGTGAAATTACCTTCGTGCGTAATTGTGCGCACTTACCTCCTTTAAGTTATACGAATTTTCTTCTTCGTAGTAATCTCGAAGATTATATTGTTTTGATTATAATTTGACGATGCCATTCTGATGGGACCCTCTCTTAAGTTAGTGAATTCTCAGTTCACTACAATACGAAAAGATAATTATATGAATTTTCTTCTCCGTAGTATTCTCGACTTATATTGTTTTGATTATAATTTGACGATGCCATTCTGATAGGACCCTCTCTTAAGTTAGTGAATTTTAAGTTCATTACAATATGAAAAGAAAAATATAAATTGTTCTCGCTCGATTATAAACTTTTAAGGATAGGAGATTGGATAACTGCAGTTTTTCTGATTTCGCGATTCGTAAACATAATTCAAACTACATTTACGATTTAATATTGCGTTTTTTATTGCCATTATTATATTTTAGACGTTTGGAAAACTTTGTGGTCACAGGCGACTGACACTGTTTGTACAATAAGGTAAGGATGTGGTTTATTTGGATAAAATGATTACTGTCGATCGTTGACATCAGTAATGCCAAGTGGCCCGGAGGGTATCTAGGCATTATCTGTGGAGCGTTTTTTTGCCTATCTATATGCCATTAATTTAGAAGAGCTATTTCTGCATTCAGCATGACAGATAGGAGAGTTCACGACCTGAGAGACTGCTAATATCTGCCCTGGCAAGAACAGTACTTCGCTGAACTTACCACTGGATCGGAATCACGACCCACAAGGAAGATCCGACGAGAAACTCGGCGGCCTTAGGATGTTTTCGTTCAAAACTCTCATATATGCAAACCGATCATGAAAACGTAGTTGGCGCGATTCAAGCATCTGTCAAATATATTAAATTATGTTATAGCTGCGGCTAAATTGTATTTATTTGTACTTGTTATTTACAGAAATCACGTGATTAGGTTGAATTATTGGTTATTGACTGGTGGTAGGACCTCTTGTGAGTCAGCACGGGTAGGTACCACCGCCCCGCTTATTTCAGCCGTGAAGCAGTAATGCGTTTCGGTTTGAAGGGTGGGGCAGCCGTTGTAAATATACTTGAGACCTTGGAAGTTGTATCTCAAGGTGGACGGCGCATTTACGTTGTGGATGCCTATGGGCTCTAGTAACCATTTAACACCAGGCGGGCTGTGAGCTCGTCCTCGTTTTTCTATACGTTTTACTATACCCATCTAAGCGATAAAAAAATTTCAATCTTAAGGATCGTCTTTTTCTGGTTTAGGAATTGAACAGATTGCACAGCACCAATTGAAATCGACTGGACATAAATGACCTCATACGTTCTTTTGGATCGATTTATTTAACATATCCACCGAATTGGCTTCGTTTCGCCGAATTGAAATTGGGTTTCAGTACAGTTTTATATGACCAGATTACGATTTTGTAAATGGCTCGACGAACTTACGATCCACCCGGTGTTAAGTAATTACCGGAGCCCAGAGAAATGAACAGTATAAATGCCGCCTTCAGACATGATTTCTAAGTCTTAGTTTAATAGTGCAACGGCTGAGTTATCTTTCAAGCCGAAAAGCACTCTAGATTCGTGGGAGAAATAGGTACCGTGTGGACTGACAAGGCACTATACCACCTAAATAAGCGTGAGATGTGATTCCAAAATTTTGTATCGTGAATGCTGCCACCTTCCCAATTCTAAGTTTTATTCTAAATTGTATTGTATCAGGCCTGTTTAAGGTACATTTCTGATTAGTGGTATACATTAGCAAAGTAGGGCTTATTATGAGCTCCCATGTTACCCTGCTTTTGTTCACCGCGCAGTATGACGCGTTCTAAGATGGGTCATTATCCAATTATAGCTTTGACCTCTTCTCTTTTTATCTTAAGGCGGAGGCGGCATCCAGGTTGTGATGTCTGCAGTCTCTGATGTCCATTTACGGGCCTCGAATCCTCTGCTCATCTACAGACAAACAAATAATATATATATGTGTCGTACTTTTTTTTTATGTTTGAAGGATTACTGGTGGCCCGGAGGTCATTCCAGTTTCACCAGGACAGGTGGGCGAGCAAAGGCTCAGCCAGGAGGGGTGGGATTTGCTAACAGCTACCCGAGCGCCTCCGAAGGAGACCTAACAGCTCAAGAGTAGCTGCTTCGCGAATGAATCTACTATCGGATCGGAATCGCGACCCGCTGAGAAGATCCGGCGAGAAACTCAGCGAGCTGATTCATGGGTTAGGTTGCACGGCGAACTCTTTGTCGAGTTCGACGAGTACGGTTACCGAGGTCCCTAAGCCTGCTCCTAGTGTTAGAGCTGAAGGCGTCTAATGCAAAGGTTATTGGATCTGATGGATCCGTAAGGACGTGTCTAGGGCGTCGACGGTGACTGGCTCCTGCGTGATCAGGATTCGGGGAGTAGTCAGCGGCGGCAACGATAAGGCGATTATCATGACGCATAGCCTTATCGAAGTACCGTTCCGAGGCTGACTTCATGTATTTCTGGATAGATTCGAGGCCCAGGTCGTCGTGTAGGTCGTTCCTCACGTTCCACGGAGCTCCGACGGCTAACCTGCAAATGTGTCGTACTAAAATGACGCTAACACATTGCTACAAATGAACGCCCCGTCAAAATGGTGAATGTTTTCTTAACGAGTGTACTATAACAAAAAAGCGCATGTTTTCTTAACGAGTGTACTATAACAAAAAAGCGCATGTTTTCTTAACGAGTGTACTATAAAAAAAAAGCGCAAGTCGCTTTTATTGTTCTTTATTTATATTATTTACTGCTTGTTTCTATCGCAAGCAGTGAATCAATCAGTGTTTGTGTGACGTCATGAATTTTTTTCCATAGCCATAACCTTATATTTACTAATTATGTCAAATCGAAGCTCTATTTCTTTGTATCTCAATTGACACATGTTGATAGCTGAGTGATAAATGGCATGTTTTATAGGCGTAGTTGAGGAGGTATTTGTGTGCCACAGGCAGGATATGTAGGGTTCTACCCACTACCATTTTACTGGGTCATTTAATTTCACACATTTCTTTTGATTAAATTTCATTTCAATTCATTGCAATTTAAGATATATGAAATTCACTTGGAAACAATATATCTGATTCTAAAATGTGTTATATAAAAATATGGTAGATTATTTTAAATTCGATGCTGGCAACAAAAGATGCAGGAAGCCGATTGCCATACTGAAAAAAAGAAGATGTATAATTAATATTAATGTCAAAATTTCTCGCCTAACTGTGATGGTTCTTAGTTTTTCCGAGATAAGACAATTAATATAAATAGCTTCATTACGTGCGAGTACTCGCATCAGCGAGCTTGTTAAGCTCCCTTCGTTGCTATTAACGAGAGTAAAATAAAAATATATGTCAACCACAAATAGCCACTTTCGGCTAATGACAGCGTAATCCTTGCAATAATTATTTCAGCGAATGACTTGTCCAGATAGTGTGTGAAATATTAGGGTATATGAAAAATCTTTTTATGACCACGTTTGGTATAAATCTGAAGTTAAGGTTATATGTGTTTTTTATATTAATCTCGCATATTATTTATCGCCATAGATAGTCAGATATTAAAACTGTACAAAAGTGTCTAAGTTTATCTAAATGAGTATTTTCAATGGAATAATATATTTAACAAAAAAAAAACATGCGACCGAAGCTCAGGTCCCATATTTACTTCAATTGAAATGGTCGTTCATTTATATTTTACTCATTTATATTATAATGCTCTTACGACTCAATATGGACTCATCGTCCGTGAAAACTGTAGATACAGTATTCGAAAACGTAAAAGCTGTTTTAATAATATGTATTTATGACTCGCAAAGACCGAAGGAAATGCAATTAATTTTAGAGAGCTCTATACCAATTCTAGAGAGTTTAATTAAAATCACGAAAAACAAAGTATACGAAATGTCAGAAAAAAGAGAAGAAACTCAAACAAGTGCGATATTAACAACGCGATATTAAATCGTATATAAATATAGCGTTAATTATGTCTAAGACTATCGTATAAGACTCTTGTTCCAAAGCCAGTAAATAAATACACAGATTGCAATAGTTCACTTAATATTGCTTTATTTGTAACTCCACTTGTACAATCATTAGATATCTACTCACTACTGAATACACTGCTTTCTGTTCCGTTTTTTCAGATTACCGCCTTTTTTATTATCTCACGTCCCCACTACTGCCATTGCTCCCACTAACAGCGTTGCTATTTGGCAATCCGATAATTGCCTAACTTTAGCATGATACATTTTATTTTTTTAATTGTTTTACAATAAACCTTACACTCGTAAAAGAAAACACAATGCTACAGGGTGGCCCATAAGTCCTTTGATATGAAAAAAAAATTATTAAAATAAAACTAATTACATTATGAATTAAATTTTTATTTACATAAAAAGCTTAAAAAACGGGAATTATTTTTTGAAAATAACATCTCCTAAATGTAATCCGTTGCGATCACGGCACTCTTGCAAACGACGTCTAAAATTGTCGATGACTGCGCGGCACGTCACTGCTGAAATGCTTGTCATTTCTCTGCGGATGTTTTCTTTTAGGGCCTCAATTGACCGCGGGTTTGTGTCGTATACTTTAGCCTTAAGGTAGCCCCACAAAAAAAAATCCATCGGGGTCAGATCTGGACTACGTGGAGGCCAGGAAATGTCTCCTCTCTTAGAGATAACTTTGCCAGGAAAAAGTTGACGGATAACGGGCATAGCAGTGTTAGAGGTGTGAGAAGTGGCCCCATCCTGTTGAAACCACGTCCTGGCATTAAAGCCTGAAAAGTTTTGCAATTCTGGTATGAAAAACTCTTCGATCATAGCCACATATCGCTCCGACGTAACAGTAACTGCGCGCCCTCTGCCATCCTCAAAGAAGTAAGGCCCTAGGATACCATGGGCTGACATAGCGGCCCAAACAGTCACTTTCGGACTATGTAAGGGCTTCTGATGCTTAAGTTTTGGATTGATGGGGCTCCAATAGCGGCAATTTTGTTTACTAACATGCCCGTTAAGATGGAAATGAGCCTCGTCAGAGAACATTATGTTATTGAAGGAAGTAAACCGATTCAACATTTCATTCGCATAATTTTGTCTTTGAATACCGTCAGTTTCCTTTAATTCTTGAACCAACTGAATTTTGTAAGGGTGCATATGTAAATCTTTCTTCAAAATCCGTTGTAACGATGTCCTGGATACGTTTAATGCTCTGGCGCGCTTACGAGTTGACTGTGTCGGATTTTCGCGAATAGACTGTGTCACTGTGTCTATGTTTTGTTCCGTACGTGACGTCCTTGGGCGACCCAACCGCGGTTTATCTAACGTCGAACCGGTCTCCTCGAACTTAGCAACCCAGTTCTTAATCGTTTGAAGAGTTGGAGTGTCGTCAAAGTTGTGTAAACCTTTGTGTTCTCGAAATTTACGCCGCGCAACGGTTGCCGAATTGTCGTTTTTATAAAACTCGCGCACACAAAACGCACGGTCCGCTCCGGTAAAACGCTCCATCGCGACTAAATTCCCAGAAACCGAAGTTACTCCCCCCGCTTCGCCTGCACCGCTCACGCGCGCCCTGTTCGTTTTATTCAAATTTTACTTTTCAAAGGACTTATGGGCCACCCTGTATTATACAACGCGTGATGTCAAAATAAAACGTTCGAATTATATACAATTCGGGTGTTTCTTTATTTAAGTGACCTAAGAACTTAGTAATCAGACAACTTTTAGTCCAGAAGAGGTATTGAGAAAATTACTGGAAGCGGATTCACACGCAATAAAACAAAATCAAAATAGTAAATTAAATAACTAAACAGCAATTGCTGCAACAAATATTATTCGGTACTACGAGTATTATCTATACTAATATTATAAAGAGGAAAGATTTGTTTGTTTGTTTGTATTGAATAGGCTCCGAAACTACTGAACCGATTTGAAAAATTCTTTCACTGTTTGGAAGCTACACTATTCCCGAGTAACATAGACTATAATATTTTTTGAAAAAATTAGGGATCATTACTAAAACTCCAATAATGTAACCCAAGGTGTAAAAAAATTACCTAAAATATTCTTAACATCGCGTGCCCTGCAAAAACTATTGATGATAAAATAAAATAATGTACTACGACTTTGTAGAAAACATTATTATTTAGAGAAAGTGTCGCGACTGCATATGTCTATCTATTAAAGTTATGCCGCAATAAGTGTTCGTTTATTTAAAAAAATAAAACAACGTTAAATATCGTTGAAATTTTTTGTTAAAGACCCGAGCGGAGCCGGAGCGGGCCGCTAGTAAAATATAAAATATATAGAATATATTATGCGACTTTTAAAATAGAATTCGGAGTTACAGCGAAAAATCAACGGTTTACGCTGTTCATTACAGTGCATTTCATTCAGTCAATATTGCAATATTACCTCAAATGTATTTTATACGACAAAATGTTACCGAACTTATGTGTAACATAAATATTTATATTTCGATTTCAACGTTTTCGCATATTCATTTATTACAAGGAAATCGCCAAACAGAGATAAACGTGCTAACAAGTGTGATATATATATTATTATGACGTGAGCGGTCTATATAGTGTAAATATTAATAAGGAACCGGGTAAGGTCGCATCTGTCCGTAGTTCCGGGAGGCTGCCGGAAATGAGGCAGCAGGCCCGGTTTTAGATGTCATACCTATCATGCTTAATAGGTTTTTTTCCGACCCGCTTCTGGTGGACAAAGTTGACGGAGGTCAGAGGATTTCGTATGAAAATCGATTTTTGTATTTATATTCGTTTAAATCAGCGGTCGGGGAACTGGGGTAAATTACCCCAAATGGGGTAACATCCAATTTTGGGGGTAAAAATGAAACTTTTGTGAGTAAAAAGTATATATTGAAGTGAAACTCCTTTAGAATCGTTAAATTTTTAGTTATTGTTTTTTTTTCAAAATTATCACGGGAGCTATATATAATATGAAAGATGTTAAAAAGAATCGATTTCGTTTTTTTTTTGTTCTTCACCATGGGGTAATATCAACTTACACAAAAATATTTTGGGGTAATAATTACAAAAGTTCCCCGACGGCTGGTTTAAAGGATTCACGGAAAACATTATTACAAGTGTTTCCCAACCTAAAGAGTCTTTGCTTTGGAAATTCGACCGCACGAGTATTGACCTATATATCCATACAAAATTTTCCTCCGAGACCGGAGTTCATGTGTACAAAGTATGCGTGCTTAGATTAGCTTCCAAATGTGGCAAAGTTTGCATTGATACTGAGTCTGCGGCATTGCTGTGACTATTCCACATAGTGCAGAGCTGCTAATCCGGAGAGGGTTTCTTTGAAAAACGTCTAAAGAATACTTGCTATGCAAATTAACACCCAAACACAATGCTATTTTTACTGAGTAGTACACACTGCACTACTCTTACCCAGTAATGTAATGTTAACGGTTTTAAAGTCCATACACTAAATAACTTGCAACCGGCTACTTTGAATAATTATTTCGGAATCTCTTCAGGCCGGAACGCATCGGAATTGGGTAGCAACAATGAACGAATGAAATATCATATCTTTATCTTAGAGTAACTGAAATATCAAAATTTTAGTGCAAAATATTTAAGACAGTAAAATTGAAATCATAGAGCCAAAAATGGATTAAGTAAAAGAAACTCCAAAAGATGAAATAGAAAAGTCCTTTCCTATGACACGTTGCAATGGACGCACGGAAATATAATTCAAGGAGGGTTGTTGTCAGATCGGCGGCCGGTCTTAAAAGTCATGCCAATTCCCTAAGCAGGATAATAAGAGGACATGCTTCTTCTTCTCAATCGTATACTCCTGGCGGAGCGGTCGTGGTAATGAATTTCTTTATTCCTTGGTTGCTGCTTTTGTGAGATTTCTCCACCTCTCACTATTTGTGTCAGTGCGTGTACATTCAATAAGGAAACACTTCGTAGATGACTTAATAAAGTCTTTCCATCTTGTAGGTTATTGGCCGCGAGAATGTTGATGGTCTACTCTTTCTTGAACCATTAATCGTTCTAATGAGGTTTCGTTACGAATTAAGCAAGTCCAAGCATTAAGGATTCGCAATTAGATAATCGACGAAAGCCTTTGTTTGATTTGGAGCTCTTTCAGAGGATATGCTACGACTCCAAAGTGGTCTAAATGCAAGTAGATGAAGAAGAAGAATTAAAACACAAAGTATCGCAGAATAAACCTTAAAGACATTTGAGATACGACTCATAGTTGCAGTCCTAGTAATGCAATTATTTCTTATGTAAAGTTCGAAGTTGGACTAGGGCCAGCCAATTTTTAAGACTGTATAACATAATTTGATTATATGATACGTGTTTATGCGCTTTTGCTTTTTCGTAAAACATCAAATAAGTACATAGATACTTCTTTAAAGTTATTTTAAGTTAGGTTACTGACCATGTGTTACTGACCACGTAATACTTACGAATTAGTGTGCAGTTTTTGTTTCTTCTTGTGGTCTCGGTATATTTACATGGTATCATTATATTTGTAATGTTTAATTTGAACAGTTATCGTTATGGACATAAAATATGTTACAAATGTTGAGAACGTGTATAATCTGTTTTTTTTTTTAATAATAAATAATGTTCGCTGTGTGATTTTTTCGATCTAGGAACACGATTAAAAAGAACGCTCCGAATCTAGAATCACTTTTGGATTTTGAAAACCGAATTTCACACCTTGCATTCTTTTCACAAGGGTAAATATACCCATCGTTGTATAATACATAAAAGTATAAAAACATATAAATTTCTACATTTTTAGTTTGTTATAATAATATTTTATATTTGTCCGTTTTGTATCCCGAAGGAATCAAATCGAGTTCGACAAAGCTTTTAGTTTTTCAAGCTAACAACAACCTGAGGGTCCTTTATCTGCATTAAAAAACATGGAATGTAAATCTCTAATGTAAATTTGTATTTATCTTCAGCAATAACAGCAACCTCGATATATCTTTCTAATTACGTCCCCTTTGTGCGTATCTGTTTGGGGCGCATATTATGTGGCGTATCATATTATGCGGCCAACATTATATCTCTGTAGGATAACGCCTTTCCGCGTCACTAAGTAGGGTTGCTGTTTGCTACGCACATGTGACGTATAGCTTGTCCTAAAAATTTACATTCGACGAATTTTTTTTTGTATACTTTAGATTGGTGGACGAGCTCACAGCTCACCTGGTGTTAAGTGGTTACTGAAGCTCATATACATCTACAACGTAAATTCGCCACACACCTTGAGATATAAGTTCTAAGGTCTTAGTATAGTTACAACGGCTGACCCACCCTTCAAACCGAAACACATTACTGCTTCACGGCTGAAATAGGCAGAGTGGTGGTACCTACCCGTGCGGACTCACAAGGGGTCCTACCACCAGTAACGTATCCAGTATCCTACCATTATACTACCACCACCAAAATGCATAAGCATTTGAAAAAGAAAAAATTAGGAATTGTTTCTTATCGGATAAACGGGTGGACGGGTTCATTGATGTTAAGTGGTTACGGGTGGTCGTGATTTCTAAGACTCAGTTGTATAGTACAACGGCTGCTTCACTCTTCAAGCCGAAACGCACTCTAGGTTCGCGGCCGTACCGTGTGGACCGGCAAGGCGCCCTACCACCCTCAATAAGCGTATGATGTGATTCCAGGGTTTTGATTCGTAAATGCTGCAACTTTCCCATCACGAAGTTTTACTCTGAATTGTATCACGCCTGCTTAAGGTACGTTTCTGATTGGAAATTATAAATGCTCCGCGGTAGAAATTAGAAATTGTCTTAGGACATAAGTTCTAATTCTGTTTTACAGTACAACATCTGCCCTCCCACCCTTTAAATCGAAACCCATTACTGCTTTACGATAGAAATAAACAGGGTGGTGGTACCTACCCTCGTGGCCTCATCAGATACCCACTCCACTACGAATTATTGCGCAAATCATATTTTTTGCCGGTTTGATTTTTATCACATGTCATTATTTAAAAAATTGGTACCTGCCTGCGGATTTCGAACACCGGACCCCACAGGTCACGACTATATAAATTGAAACTTCACAAAAATATTTTAAACGCATATAATCATTTGTATCTTGTAATCATTGTTATAAATTACTAAAAATCACAAAACCATTCGGGTTTTATTTTTTTAATGGAATTACTTGTCTGTATTTATATTACAAGTAGGCCGTGTGCACATTAATGTATCCATAATTAATTTTTGTCTAACTCTATTATTTTAGGATTTTATGAAAGTTGAGCAAAACCAATACATACTATATAGAATAGCAGTTAATCTAAATTGTCTACAATATAGACTCTACATAATTAAAACTATACGGTTTTATCTCGCGTTTGTTGATTTTGATTATTTTATTTCTGATTTGTCGACTCCGACGATGTTTTTAAATAAGTTTAACAATGGAAGCTTACGCCTTTCTGGCCTATTAAATAAAAAAAAAAAAAAAAAATAGGTGGGACAATATTATCAACCCGTACGGGCTCATCAAACTTTTTTTTTATTGCCCTTGTAGGCAGACGAGCATATGGCCCACCTGATGGTGAGTGGTTACCGTTACCGTTACAGGGGCAGAGCCAAGCCGCTGCCTGGCGTGACTTTGAAAATTGTGACAATAGCCATCATAAAACACAAGATATTTGACAGATGCCTGAATCTCGCTTTCGACATTTCCAAGATGAGCTTGCATATACAAGTTCCGAACAATAACGTTCAGAGCGTCGGTCTACCACCCGCAATATCAACCGCTCAGTGGAAGATCTTCCTTTCGTCGTTAAGCCTCCCATATTTTTTTCCACTTTGCTTTTAATTGTTTTTGTTACGAAAAACATTCGTTCGCCGTGAAAGTCAAATGCAATAAACATGTAGTACATAATATGAATTTACCTACGCAGGGTTTTATAGTATTACTAGCTTTTGTCTGCGACTTCGTCCGCGTGGAATAGTTACTTTGGCATAACGCTAAATTTTACCCGCTTCTTCATTTACGTAGAAAGTGAAAATATTTTTGAATCATAGAATGTTAAGGAGTTATATAAGGTACCAAAATCACGCTTTTTAACGGACTTCAAAACCGGAAGTTATCAATTCGACCATAATTTTATATCTATGTATATTCACCGATTTCTCGAGAATGCTTGAACCGATTCTGATACTTATTTATTTTTTGTTAGAAAGGGTAGACTTCCCGAATGGTCCTATTTACATCAAGATCTGATGATGAGATCTTGGAGAAATCCAGAAAAATCTATAATTGCCAAAGCCTATCTTGAAGTGATTTGGGTGTTTTAATGTTATAATGAATAACGTAGGTATAGATATTAGGTTTTTTGTTGTACAACTAAAACTACTTTTACGGTTCAAAATCGCTTTCTATCTTATCAATAATATTGTTACCGGCGTAACCGCTTTAGCTTACCGAAGCTTCTAGATCTCGCAACGTGAATGCCACCTATGTCGTGACATGAGGTCGAATACCCAAATGTAACAACCACCGTCCCAATGTTCAAACCGGAACGCGTGACATCTTCGCCGCAGGAATTAGTAGAATGAAACGCCTTGATAATTCAGTATCAACAAAAATAAGTTCTAACCCTAACAAAGATCAGTATTAGCGGAATTTACTGGTGGTAGGACCTCTTGTGAGTCCGCACGGGTGGGTGCCACCGCCCTGCTTATTTCTGCCATGAAGCAGTGATGCGTTTCGGTTTGAAGGGTGGGGCAGCCGTTTTAGCTATACTTGAGACCTTAGAACTTATATCTCAAGGTGGGTCGCGCATTTACATCGTAGATCTCTATGGGCTTCAGTAACCACTTAACACCAGGTGGGCTGTGAGCTCGTCCACCGATCTAAGCAATAATAAATAAAAATTCGCCTGGTCCCATTATATGAAACAGTTAACCGTTTTGAAACGAACCAAATGTGCTCGAATTTAAACTCTTTGGGAGTGTTTCGGGTTACTAAAACAAGCGGTCGGTCGGATTAGCTGTTGTTCTTCGTAAAATATAAGCCGGTTGCCCGGAACTAGTATTGCGGAATGGCTGCCCGCATTGTGCAACTTAAGCGTGTTTGTCATGATTAAGTTGCAAATTATGTCACATTACGGTTCCGTATATTATTAACTAGCGACCCGCCCTCGCTTTGCTTCGGAAACTGTAATTTATTATTGATTTCTCCACTATTTAATGGATGTTATTATATATATAAAACTTCCTCTTCAATTACTCTATCTATTAAAAACCGCATCAAAGTCCGTTGCGTAGTTTTAAAGATTTAAGCATACATAGGGACAGACAGATATAGGGACAGAGAAAGCGACTTTGTTTTATACTATGTAGTGATAGTGAAGCACTATTATTGTTATAGTGATATATATTATTAAAACGTGAAGGAAAAACTTTGTATCCCTTTTTACGAAAATTGCGCGGATGGAGGAGTATGAAATTTTCCACGCTTATAGAGAATATAGAGAAGAAGTGCACAATGCTAATATTTTTTTAAAATAATGCATATAAGATACATTATATCAATAAAGAAAACATTACACACACTACCATGTATTTGGCACAACACATATATATAAATATACTCTTTGTTTATTGTCAATTGTCAAACTGTTGTTAGTGTTTAAGGTCTGTGGTCAAATTGAGAATAAATGAATATTGTTTGTCTTTATAGTGTCTTTATTATTATTTATGTACATATAGTGTAGTTTTGGCGAAATCTGTGATTATATTAAATAAGTATAATAGTAACAATAGAACCATAATAATGTTAAACATAAAATTTCAATTGATTAAAGTCGAATTTCGACTACTGCGGGACCACTAGTTATAATATAAATGTGAAAGTGTATATTAAAATGGTATCACTTGGGTCGGGAGAGTGACACAACCTACATTTAATCCAGGAAAACATTCCCATGGGAAACTATATTAATATCTTTCCTTGATAGTGCGAGCGAAACCGCGTGCAACAGCTAGTACTTTAATATTGATTCATGACTGATTGTTTCCTTGTTATTTGGGCCATATACGAAATTTGGTGTAACTGGTAAAATCGGTAATGGCCTAATGCTTTGAAGTACCATTTTTTTTATTTAACCTAGTAGTTTCAGTGGCAAGCGATTTGTCTTTGCTCTTTGCACTGTCGATGTATATATTTATTTATTATTTATTTATTTATTTATTTATATGACCCATGGTGACTGTTTGCCGTGAAGTCGGTCGTGTGCTTGTTTGCCTATAAACATAATAAAAACACACAGTCGGAAATAATCATCATCAAATATTTTTTTCCCTACCTAATCGTTGGCAGCCTAAGAGGCTATTCCAACTAACTACACACGGTTAGTGAGCTCACGGGCTCAACCTAAGAGAATTGTAAGCATTGACCCCAGCAAGAGCAGTGATTCGCTGAATCTACCACCGAAGTCAAATACTGAATTGCTGTACTCTAAGATATATTTTCTTATTTTAACTAAAACTAATAAATCTTTAAGCGTATTCATAACTCCGGACGGGAAGATACCGCTATTCTGCCTATTTCTGTCACGAAGTAGTCGCATGTTTCAGTTTGAAAGGGTATCGAAAGGATACAGTACAATTAAGAATTCGACATCATGTCATGTGTATGGGCTCCGGGAACCACTTAAGGCCAGGTGACCCACGAACTCGTTCATCCAACGAATGTAAAATAAAAAACCGATGTTCTCATTAAACATTCATATAAACGAACTAGCGACCCGCCCTCGCTTCGCTTCGGAAACATTAAATTTTATTATTAATAGCTGAGTCCCGCGATCTTACATGCGGTTATTTTCGTACCGCGGGTGAAGCTGCGGGGCGAAGCTAGTCTAAAAAAAGTAATCTAAGTTACTCCTTATATCATCAGTTACCTATCAGTGTAAGTCCCGTCAAAATCGGTCCAGCCGTTCCAGAGATTAGCTGGAACAAACAGACAGACAGAAAGACAGACAAAAATTGTAAAAAATGTTATTTTGGTGTATGTACCGTATATATACCGTTGTAGATGGTGACTGTTCTGATACCATGACCATTAACGCTGGCGTTCCACAAGGTTCGGTGCTCTCCCCCACGCTTTTCATCCTGTATATCAATGACATGCTGTCTATTGATGGCATGCATTGCTATGCGGATGACAGCACGGGGGATGCGCGATATATCGGCCATCAGAGTCTCTCTCGGAGCGTGGTGCAAGAGAGACGATCAAAACTTGTGTCTGAAGTGGAGAACTCTCTGGGGCGAGTCTCCAAATGGGGTGAATTGAACTTGGTTCAATTCAACCCGTTAAAGACACAAGTTTGCGCGTTCACTGCGAAGAAGGACCCCTTTGTCATGGCGCCGCAATTCCAAGGAGTATCCCTGCAACCTTCCGAGAGTATTGAGATACTTGGGGTCGACATTTCGAGCGATGTCCAGTTTCGGAGTCATTTGGAAGGCAAAGCCAAGTTGGCGTCCAAAATGCTGGGAGTCCTCAACAGAGCGAAGCGGTACTTCACGCCTGGACAAAGGCTTTTGCTTTATAAAGCACAAGTCCGGCCTCGCGTGGAGTACTGCTCCCATCTCTGGGCCGGGGCTCCCAAATACCAGCTTCTTCCATTTGACTCCATACAGAGGAGGGCCGTTCGGATTGTCGATAATCCCATTCTCACGGATCGTTTGGAACCTCTGGGTCTGCGGAGGGACTTCGGTTCCCTTTGTATTTTGTACCGTATGTTCCATGGGGAGTGCTCTGAGGAATTGTTCGAGATGATACCGGCATCTCGTTTTTACCATCGCACCTCCCGCCACCGGAGTAGAGTTCATCCATACTACCTGGAGCCACTGCGGTCATCCACAGTGCGTTTCCAGAGGTCTTTTTTGCCACGTACGATCCGGCTATGGAATGAGCTCCACGGTGTTTCCCGAGCGCTATGACATGTCCTTCTTCAAACGAGGCTTGTGGAGAGTATTAAGCGGTAGGCAGCGGCTTGGCTCTGCCCCTGGCATTGCTGAAGTCCATGGGCGACGGTAACCACTCACCATCAGGTGGGCCGTATGCTCGTCTGCCTACAAGGGCAATAAAAAAAAAAAAAAATTATATATATATATATATATATTCATATGTATGTAGTAAAAAGAGGCTATTTCAATATTACAAACAGACATTCCAATTTTATTTATATGTATAGATATAGATAAAAAAAAAAATTTTTGACGTTCAAATTTGAAATTCCATTCGTGTTTCCCAAATTGAGCCTCATAGAGCGCGGGTGCTCTGTTAAAAATGTACAAAACGATTCGGAAATCCAGAACACATCCGTAAATGTGGGCTACTGATTAATTCATACTTCGTTTTTGGATTCTGTCGGGTGTGAAAACATCGATTTTACAGTGCCGTTGTCGATACACAGCGAATTGTTTTAGTTAGCCGCCGGAGTTGGTCGGTAATCCTATCTTTTATTTATGTGCACCGTACTTGGAACGGCAGACAGTTTCTGGCTCTCGGGCTGCGTCATGTATACAATCCGTTTATTACACCGTCGGTATGCGCTGAGATTTGGATAAATAAAAATTCTACCAAATTACAAGTTAACGCTGTATTAGCACTTAAAATACGTAAGACACTTCCAAACACTAAAATTCTCAATTCGCTTCCGTTCGCTGTTTCGCTTCGAGTAGTTCTGATTACTCACTGACTGTGTGCCATCTCCGCAACGCTTTTGTCGATACGACGTTTCTAGAATCGTCGAGAACATTCCTCACAAACCGAGTACGTTCGATGTGTGGTTCCACCATCTGACGATAGATGGCGTTGTACTTCTTGAGCGTTCTAGATGTTACTAGGTCCTTCGATACTCGTTCGGCTATTCGGCGATAGATGGCGTTGCTGTTATCGGCGTAACATTATATTAAATTTATTTTAATTTAGTTAAATTCTTACATAATCATACGACGTTTGTGTTTAAGACGGGGGGCAGCGTCCTGATCGAGAGACGCAAGAAATAAAACGAAACAAAAATAATATGAAGGAGGAGACAAAGATCTACAAAAGGCTGTAGCTTCACAGGAAATCTGTATGTAATTAAAAGCTGTATCAATAACAAAAGCTGTTCAAGGGAACTGTCTATTTCAGAATGAAATCTGTTGTAGCCGAAACAAAAGAGGTGCCCAAGCTGGAAAAATAACAAAACCACTTGTGCCCGTACGGCCCGATATAACGCACAAAAACTTTTTACTTTGCTGCATTAAATACATATATATAAAAGAAAACCCAATCACCAGTAATTACGCAAATTAAAATTGCGGTTTTGATTTTATTACAAGCTCTTATTCCTTCACCGTTGAAGTAATTGGTGAATATTTGTTCAAGGAGATGTCGGAACACCGCTAATGGCATTTTAGTTATTATTATGTTTGATTCTATACAAGTTCAGAAAATTCTGACTGTTGGTCAATAGAACAATTTTGCACTCGCTCCGTAGAAGATCTAACTTTAAGCAATCTGTTGCTCATTTAAAACCATAACAGTGTGATACAACGCCGAATCGTCAAGCAGTACATGCGATAAGCAGCATTGGCGTCAATTGGATCCCGTTTCAAAATGCACCAATAACAATACTTCCATTTGATTATTTGTTTTACGTTTAGTAATAAGAGCGAGTGATTTGAAAAAAAAATATAGAAATATAGAAAGATTGTGGGGGCACCCTTTTAAAGATAGACTCTCTCGCTTCGTCGTCGATTTTAACGATTGTACATATTGTTTATTAATCATTGTAATCAAGATTAAGTAGTGGGATTTAATTTGACTCTATTTATAATTAAAATTATTTTTCGGATTAAACTCACGTTTTTTTGTTGTCACTATTTATTTTCCATTTATCGAATACTTTACTTACTTACATAATATACTTACTTATTTTCTTTACTTTTCGTGGTTACAAAATGACAAGCGACCACGTGGTTAGTCGAATTTTTTAATTATATCTACGACTCGCAAAAATCTACAATGGTGCTATGTATAATAATTATGAAGCATCAAATTAAAACATTGGTGATACAGCTACATTAGAACCAATGTTGTAAAAGTGGATTTTTATTTCGTTAATAAAATTAATAAATCAATAAACTAGCTCTATGTTTATTGATATAATATTTTCGAAACTGTTTTAGTGACATTCACACGGAAAGTTGACAACAGCAAAATAAAAGAATAATGTAATAAATCAACTGAAAGTAAACCTTAAGAAGTCAATGATTATGGTTAAATTCAGACCGTTAAACAATTTCAATAAAAATAGATTGATATTTGCAAAATTTTTTTTTATTTTTTTTTATTGCCTTTGTAGGCAGACGGGCATACGGCCCACCTGATGGTGAGTGGTTACCGTCGCCCATGGACTTCAGCAATGCCAGGGGCAGAGCCAAGCCGCTGCCTACCGCTTAATACTCTCCATAAGCCTCGTTTGAAGAAGGACATGTCATAGCGCTCGGGAAACACCGTGGAGGGGAGCTCATTCCATAGCCGGATGGTACGTGGCAAAAAAGATCTCTGGAAACGCACTGTGGATGACCGCAGTGGCTCCAGGTAGTATGGATGAACTCTACTCCGGTGGCGGGCGGTGCGATGGTAAAAACGAGATGCTGGTATCATCTCGAACAATTCCTCAGAGCACTCCCCATGGAACATACGGTACAAAATACAGAGGGAACCGAAGTCCCTCCGCAGACCCAGAGGCTCCATCTAACACATGCGCTATTTCTGTGTAATAATTTAATAATTTACATTAATGCCATTCATGTTAAATGAGTCTACAGGACTGATAAATAAAACCAAGTTAATATTATGTAAAATTCAAATAAAAAAAATACGTGCAATTTAACATCAAACAATCTAAACAATTTAGTTCATTATATATTCGTTCTGAGAGCAAAGTTTGACGCATTCGTTCATTGTTCAAACTTATAGATGAAAATTCAAAAGTACGTCGCAGGTATTTCAAATTAAACAAAGCGTGTTATGACATAAGACGAAATTACTTGCCCGAGTATTTATATTGAAACGTTATAACTTTACTCACGGAATCAGGGGTATTTTGTGTAACAATAGACAATTATTGTTAACGAACACGATGTTTTGCTTTCCAAATATTTCATGTAAAAAATTTGTATTTAATAATAATAATAATAAAGCCTTTTTTTCCCATCACCCAAGTATTACATGTAAATATTCTTAAATATATAGTAATATGATTTTTACATTTTGATCTATTTTCAGTTTTTACACTTTTCTTTTTTCTTTATTGTTGTTTATTTGATTTGCCTACATCAAACTTTTTCTTCGATAGGAACCCCTATTTGGGTATAGGCCTCCTCCAAATTTGTATTTACGCTTCCAAAATAAGATAGCATTCCGGGCGGTTACCAGGCTGTCCTTGATTTTCAAATTTTCCGCGTTAACTTTACAAAATCCGGCTGAACGATTCTTTAGTACATGTGACGTCATTTTTTGTCATAAAAATGCTGAGACAACATTTATAGCCGCAGATTATGCAGAGCGATTAGCCACATTTTGTGCGGTGTGAGTGATGTTTAGTTTAACTTTAAGGCTATTGATAATAATAAATTTGTTTTAGGACTGTAAAAAAATCGATAGCATTTCACACGATAAGTGATTAACATTTTTTATGTATTTAATTAACGTCCGTTACAGTTATTTTTTAGTTTTATTCTTCTTTCGGTCTCTATCAATTTTAGTTTAATATAAAATATATTTTCGCGTGATGATCGCATTAAACCATCCTTAATATTATAAACGTGATAGGTTATTTGTTTGTTACGGTTTCACGTCCCAACTACACAATCGATCATCATGAAATTTTGCGTGCACGTTGACAGGGGCACAGAGGATGATACAGGATACCTTTCATCCTGAACAATGATAGTATTTTCGAGCTATACAAAAGTGGCAACTTGGCTGTCAAAAATTGCATCCTGATGCTTGGAGTACAGAAAATGGAAAATAAATCTGTTGTATACTGGTATAAAGTCAAATCCTGAAATATTTAAATCAAATTCCTGATTTTCTCATAGAGTGTATATTGGCATGTTCGCGTGGGGCTAACGCGCTTAATTTGTATCTATCAGCGCAAATGGAATGACATACAGCATAATATGTAGTAACAGCGTCATAAAATAATGTCTGATTTGTGCTTGGATTTATTGATAAAATTTACATTGACTAAAGCAAAACCGCGGGTAAAAACTAACATGTATAATAATATAAATATAGTTTGAAATGTATCTTCTTGTATCATGTATTAAGTGAATAATTATTAGAATTAATTTCAGCCTTTTTTGCTAAATATTGTATTTTCAGTTCAGTTCGTGAGGCACCTACTTATGAAGCTACTAGCTTTTGCCCGCGACTCGTCCGCGTGGAAAAGTTCACAAATAATGCTTTATTTTAGAAAAAAATGGTTAAAACATAAAAAAAAACGTTATAGTGAGCCAACCTTAACATACAAAAATATGCTGTCGCGGACTTTTTTTTAGATCTTTTAAAGGGGAACAATTCTGTCATACATTATTTTAGCAAAACTTTAATAATTTCTGCAGCGCACGCAGCGGAAGCTCAAAAGGTAAAAAATACCCCGATTTTGAAACATTCTTTATTGGTGCTCCGCTTGTATTGGTCTTAGCGTGATGTTATATAGCCTATAGCCTTCCTCAATAAATGGGCTGAACGAATTTTTCACTCAAAGAATTTTTCAAATCGGATCAGTAGTTCCTGAGATTAGCGTGTTCAAACAAACAAACTCTTCAGCTTTCTAACATTAGTATAATCTTAGTATTTTGTCTTGCCAATTTTACGCAAATGGATCAATATTGTTCAATTACTACCTGTTCATAGATTTAAGAAAACTGTTAAGGAACGTTTGTGCAACAAGGCATATTATAAAGTTAAGGATTATTTACTAGATGGCACTACGTGGAAATGAGGCGCTCGCTCCTGGCCTTTTCATTTTTTCATTATTATTATTATTTTTTTAATTGTATTTTTTGACTTGTTTTTTCTTTTATTGTAAATATTTTTATTTATTTAAAAAAAAGAAAATATTTGAGAAAAAACAAAAAAAAAAAACCCGCTGAGTTTGTTTCGCCGGTTCTTCTCAGGACTGTGGCTTTTTTTGGAACCGGTGGTAGAGTTAACATTGTTATTTGTATTTTGACATTCAACAAGTGTGTCATACTGACATCTAAGTTGAAATAAATGATTTTGAATTTGAATTTGATGCTAATGTTGAAAGCTGCTTCTAATGCAGCCGTAGATTGAGTATCGTTAGCTTCCACTATCATCTTTAATTTCGCGCTGTTGGCTTTCATTTTTCCATGTGAGAACGATTCAAACCAGTAACGAGCCGAAAGTTTAATTTTGTAAGAGTGATTCAAAATATAAATATGCGACATATTAACGATAAAAAATTAAATTTTCTTAAACACTTTCGTCTCAGTATTTAGTCCCAGACTAACTTAATGACGACACATGATGAACTGGATTTTTTTTCGTTAAGAAAATATCTCACCTAATGAAATATTAAATAAGATGTATTTTCTCAATTTCTCATTCTTATTTTAATTTTATTTTAGACTTATTACTCTTACTAGTTGAGATACTGATGTGTTCATTGACTTGTTATTGATAAATGACATGCTGTTATCATGTATGTACTCCGATAAGACTGATAATACATTTTAAATAAATTTTCAGTGCGTGCTTTTACTACGTGCTGGGCTGGATATTTGTTGATGCGATACACTATGCTCTGTCTGTTTGTGGTAAACTTGAAGATTAACATTCAATCGTGTCCTTTAACATTGAAGACATGAGTGAAATGAACATGGATGAAAGGGTTAAGTATCATTTTTATGATTTTTGAGTTTTTACATGGTGGTTCTTTTTTAATGAGAGTAAACATAAAACCTATCGCATGGCCAGTTATAAAAAAAGAACATAAAAGCAAAAGTCAAAAATAAAAAAGAAGACTATCGCCGATCGCACCGCACGCGTTGTACACGCACACGCCGCTTGTTTTGTCACCTAAATATTTTTATGGACTCTTATTAATTTTCTATTAAATTACGAGCTCTTACTGAAGATCATACTCGTCGTTGCGCGAGTGGTGTACCAGTTTTATGAACAAATAATTTAGAAGAGTACCGTGTCAAGTCGTCAGGCCAGCCGCCGCCATTACGCGTCGTCCAGCAGTGACCTTGAATTCTGCAGCCTGTAAGAAGCTAGCGACGGGTTGGCAGGTACATCTACTCATCATAACCTAGCCTCGGCCTGCCCCTCTTTTTGTGGATCTTTAGCGATACTCGCCCCCGCAAAAACTTCCTTCCAAAAATATAAAACCAGCGCACCGCGTGAAAATTCGTAAAGAGTTTTTCCCACTACATGGAATGAAGGTGTTATGTGCCTATAAACCTTATTAGACCTTAAAACTCCGGGCTTAAAGGCTATTTTTAGAAATTGCATGTGATGAAGGAGTTATGATCGAAGAAAAAGCACAAGTAATAAAAGCTTGTTGTTCGTTTTCTTAAAATTAATAAACATAATATCCCCTTCATCCACTCATGTCTTCAATTATATTGTGTTATTTTTTTTTTGCGCAACACAATAAACTCAAACACGTTCACGTTTAACGCATATAGATTCGACAAGATTGCAGCAGTAAAATACTTAATTGCCGGTAATATTTTGTACCTTTTTGGTCGTTACTGGAGATATGAAGCTATCTTTCGGACGCACGGAAGTGACATTACGCAGTGGAAGGTTTATATCGGTATAGAATATTAAACTGGTGAGGCCTGGTGTTTCGGAAAATTAATTTCCCTTTATAGCATAGAAAGGTTAAACTTTGTAATGTATGTGCCGATGGATTCGCGTTCTCGCATGCCGGCTTAGCTGTATTTATTCGAAATAAAGTTTCTCGTGTGTGTTTTATAAATGTAATATTATAAACAGTTGCAAAAACATTTGTTTGTTTTCTTATTGCTCTGGCGGGCAGACGAGCATACGGCTCATCTGATGGTGAGTGATAACCAGTCAGCAATGCCGCCGACTGCATATTGTTACGCGCTGGAGTCCGGTATAAATACAAGTACAAATTAAAAAAACACGTGTGGCAATCAAGGACTGCCGCGGTAAAGCTTAGCATTTTTTATCAACTTATGCAATTATAATTAGACAATAATAATTTAATATTAAAACAATAATAAAATAAGACCACGCTATATTTATAAACATTAACAAAAGCAAAACTGTAACTGTTCCCTTCACACTCATAAGCTAGACCGCGCGAGATAGAGATGGGCAGACTTTTCATGATGCGCATGCAGTGCGACGTCACGCCGCGCGCTTATTCACAAACACTACACAGTGGGGGTGTTTGGTTTTAATTTCGTTACGGAATTTCTTAATTCGGTCGCCGCGCTCAAAGCCCGCGATAAAAGCTATGCAATAGCTTAAGACTCTATTTAGCACTTAGAACACTTTACAATTCGGCCTTCACTTCTAACGCTTCGCTTTACGTGATCCGTTTGCTGTTTCGCTTCAAGTAGAACCGCTTACTAACTGCTTTCATGTCATCTCTGCAACGCTTTTGTAGTCGACACGACAAGTCTACAATTATCGAGGATATTCCCGGTAGGACTAGTCATTTCGATATTCGTTTCGGATATTTGATGACAGATGGCGTTACTCTTATCGTCGTAACAATATCATGGGCGTATTCAGTTATTATATTATTGCTTTCAAACGAACTTACCATTTTTTCTCGCTTAAATAGGTTATTGATAAAATTACACTGACATTGGAATTGCATGATAGTATAGAATAGAATAAAATAACACTAAATGGGTTTTCCATGAACATCGTCTTACAAAATAAAACCTGTAAATTTTATTATAAACTAGCTGACCCGGCACACTTCGTAGTGCCTCAATCGATAAGTAAAAACCTACACTTTTGTATAAAATAAACTTAAAACAAAATAAAAAATAAAAAAATTTAATTCCGAGCATTTTCATATTTATCTACCTTTTAACTTCTGGACTTCTACAAATAATTCAAGATCAAAATTACCCAAATCGGTCCAGCCGTTCCCGAGTTTTAGCGAGTATTGTGATATTATCTTTTACAATAATAAATAAAATTAGTGCAGGCGTTACATGTACTACAAGAAGATAAAATTAAATGGCTTAAGCACTGGCACTTGACTTGGCGAATTCATTCAAATATTCGTGTTACTTGTTCAAATATTACAAACTTTATCTACATTGTCATTAGGTTGATTTTGTTTCGATTAGACCTGAAATATTTGTGTACAAAACACGCAATAGAAGAGAGCTGGCATAGCATAAATTAAAGTGTTTTTTTTGTGTTATACGTACGAAAGAAAAATGTCATCAATCTTTAACATCGAATACCTAAACCCGATAATTCCAGGAAAATTTATAGTTTCACTAATTCAACGTAGAAGTTTTCGCTTTATCGAGGCACTGCTTCAACAAGTTTTAATGATGTAGATATAATTTTATTAGCGATTCAACCGTTCTGTTTGTTTTTTGTCCCCGTTGAAGTTTGTTGGCCTTGAGCTGAAAATTCGGTTAGGAACGGTTTTAAGGAACGGCGAGAAATGAAACTTGGGATATTAGGGCGCGTCCCACTTGTCCGTAATCTGGTTTGAGCTCATTGTTTACTTTAATCATCATGGATGCATTATAGGTTTCAGATGTTGGATTAATTTGTTAGTGCACAACTCGAGGAAGTTATTTAGAGGATCTTTAATAGGTTGGGTTATTAATCTATCTATCTATATATATAAAAATGAATTGATGTTCGTTAGTTGCGCTAAAACTCGAGAACGGCTGGACCGATTTGGCTAATTTTTGTCTTGAATTATTTGTGGAAGACCAGAGAAGGTTTAAAAGGTAGATAAATATGAAAATGCTCGGAATTAAATAAAAATAGTAATTTTGTTTTCCCTTTGATGTGTCCCCCGTCGGACAGATTCCTTTTGTTTGTTTTAAGTTTATTTTATACAAAAGTTTAGGTCTTTTATTTATCGATTGAGGCACTACGAAGTCTGCTGGGTCAGCTAGTTAGTCATAAAACACAATATGCGACTTCGTTTTCTGTAATTCCTTACACCCTATTCCCTGTTTTAGACACTAGTAGGCATGCACGTGTCTTATCACTCTGCCTATTTCTGCCGCGTCATGCGTTTTCAGTTTGAACGAATTAGCTTTCGGTAGGCGTAGTGTAGTCACGATGCGGCGAATTCAAGTTTAGTTATCATCTCGTTACGAAGGGATAGTTTGGTTCGCTTGCAAATCACGGGATAGAGGATGGACGTGGTGGATCCCGGATTGACATGATGTAATGTCGAAAGTTCATGGATTTATCCAGGGCGACTTCTACGTACTTGAACTTTCTGGCCCGGGACCCGTATTATCTTATATTTTTTTATTGTAAAAGATTTTTTTGTTCGTGTAAAATGTTATTTATAGTGATTTAAAATTTTACTATTGCTTCAATCATCACGAGCAGGAGATTCAGTTTGTAAGTAATTTGATGAGATATGATCAACAACATCGCATCGCAACTTTTTCTTTGTCTCCACCTTATCCTACTAGGTGAGGTCGGCACAGCGAATTTCTTTATTCCATTCTCTTCTATCAGCTGTCATCTCAATACTCCTCTCTCTCTCTCTCATATCGTCATTCACATACTCCATCTGTGTCTTCTTCTTCTTCTCCATCTATGTCGTCCATACCAGGCTAACCGTTCGCTTTTAAATTTATCAATCACTGAGGCTAGTTTCACAATTCCGCTGATATACTCAACCCTTATCTTGTCCATTCTTTTTACTCCCCACATCTATCTCAACATTCGCATCTCTGCCGCATGCACTCCTCTCTCATGCTTTACATCGCAACATAGGTAGGTTCGTACGGAGTATTTACGAATCCGTTTGCACTTTGATGCTGATTAAAAACGACAGAAACATCACTATCTTCTCCGGCACCCAGTCCTAGGCAGTAAATAGATCAGGTTTCATAATTTAATATACTTGCATTTCAAATCAATACAGCTCTTTATCGGGCGAGAAAAATAATGGATATCTATAGAAGGACAATTAGCAAACTGTATGAAAGAAAACGGAAGCAGTCAACGAAAGTAGACAGCCAGTCAAACGTCTACCGAATATTATTCTTTATTAAAAGAGATTATTACGGGAATTTTTCTAGGGATAGTTCATTTCACTAACACGAATCAGTCACCGTATGAAATTTGCATAAAACGAAATCTGTGTTTGAAATGTGTGCGTTGTCGTTATACAGATAAGATTTAGTTTCGGTTGTTCATGTTTAGTCTACCTCGATCGATTTAGGTAACGGGAATCTTGCGATGCGTATTTCGTCATTCTTTTTGTTTTTGCTTAATTGAAAATTGACGTAACAGAATTGATTGATTACAAAGTAATGACTGGGCCCTTTGTGCTTTTTGTTATCGCCTTTTCACTCGGAAAAAATTTGTAAGGATTATTTTCGTGTTTAGTTGTTAAAGAATTTCAAAATTAAATATAATTCTATTTTTAATACCACACCAAATAAAATATGACAACAACAACAATAATACATCTTCTTTAAATCTTAATAAACACGTTTAAATAGAAAACTGAAATAACAATTGAATTCGTCTTTTTATTTCTTGTTTATAGTGGTCAGGATAATAGAGCGATATTTTTTTTTTTTTTTACTTTTTATTATGCTCGCGCTACAACCTGTAGGCAGCCTACAACGAAACCACAAAGAAAATAAAGCACCATTATGCAATTACAAGCATGCAGCTCGACATTTACATTTGCACATTATTATTAAGTAATTTATTAAGATTATAAACAATTTAATAAAATTTTGAAAAGTAAGGATTAAATCAAATCAAATTTGTTGCTCATTGTAAATTAAATTAGTTATTTCTAAATATTATTCTTTTGTGTTTTATTTTTATTTTTATTGCTTAGATGGGTGGACGAGCTCACAGCCCACCTGGTGTTAAGTGGTTACTGGAGCCCATAAACATCTAAGACGTAAATGCGCCACCCACCTTGAGATATAAGTTCTAAGGTCTCAGTATAGTTACAACGGCTGCTCCACCCTTCAAACCGAAACAAATTACTGCTTCACGGCAGAAATAGGCAGGGCGGTGATACCTACCCGTGCGGACTCACAAGAGGTCCTACCACCAGTAAAATAGGCAGTGTGATGGTACCTACCAATAGGCAGTGTGATGGTACCTACCAATAGGCGGGGTGGTGGTACGTACTTTGGGAAGATATACGACAAAGGGAAGATCTTCCACCGAGCGGGTGATATTACTCGGTAGACCGACGGTCCGAATGTTGTTGTTCGGAACTTGTATATATGCGCTTTATCTTGAAAATGTCGTAAGCGAGATTCAGGCATCTGTCAATTATCTTGCGTTGTATGATGGCTACCTGCCACATCACTCCCCTCCGAGACTGGAGGTTAGCGTTGTCCGTGCTGAGATTAGCTTGCAAGGGCCAGTGCTGCTCGAAGCCTGCGGTGAGTCGAGGCTGAGCTTGAATGCTGCGTGCGTGTCGCCAGTGCTGCTCGAAGTTTGCAGTGAGTCGAAACTGAGCTGAATGCTGCGTGATTGTCGCCAGTGCTGCTCGAAGTCTGCGGTGAGTCGAGACTGAGCTTGAATGTTGCGTGCGTGTCGTGCGTAGTCCATGTGATGCAGAGCTGCCACGCCGGAGATGTGTGACCCCAAGCGTTGATGATCCGGTCGTGGGCTGCGATGAACTGTAGCGGCGTGATGAGGCAGTGAAGTTGCGTGCCGTAGGACCAGGAAGCGCGGTGAGTCGGCTGCGATGGTCCTGTTGAGGCTGCGGTGCTGGCTTGCTGTGGGACGACTGTCAATGACGTTTTATTTGCGAGAATGCGGGGATTGTGGTAGCCGAAATTCTTGATGCGCTGATGATGAATCAGAAGGTTGCGATTGTTCCGTCGCAGGTCACCAGTTTGGAGAGTTTAACGACAAAGGGAAGATCTTCCACCGAGCGGATGATATTGCTCGGTAGACCGACGGTCCAAATGTTGTTGTTCGGAACTTGTATATATGCGCTTTATCTTGAAAATGTCGTAAGCGAGATTCAGGCATCTGTCAATTATCTTGCGTTGTATGATGGCTACCTGCCACACGTACCAAAGTGCTATAAGTAGTAGAACCTGAATACATTCACAAAGGGTGGGAAACGTTTTCACGTTAAGAAAGCACTCAAAACCAGTCAATCAGTCTCCTTTCGAACGCATCTGTATCCGTTCGCAGGTAATAAATTATATTCGCAAAGTTCGAGAAGCTTCCCCTATCTCCCTGCTTAAGAATTCTTTTGACCTAGTTAAACTTTTCTGCCGTAATCTCGTTTTTATCGTATACAAAAACTTTAACGTGGCCGTTTTAAAGGATTGCGACAAATCGACCCGGTATCGGAACAAAAAAAAAAAAACATCCGGAAAAAAAAGACGTGATTCGTAATACAGATTGTTGTGTGCCTCCGCAAAAATTACCCTTAAAATATTTTTTCCTCATATTTTTCCTGTTTGAGTATTTCGTGTGTGTGTGTTTTTTTATTATTGTTCTTCTAATGATTCTTTTATTTTCAGTGTGAGTAGAAGAAATATTTTTTCTCTGAGATGCGCTTTGTTTTCTTTTCTTTTTTTAACGTCGGTCAAACTAGATCACATCCCATCTTGTTTTGAGTGATTACAGGAGTCCATAGACATCGCGTGAATCGTCATCATCAAGTGACTTCTGCCATTGACCATGTGACGGGTGGTCGTAGACGCAATCATAATCATACCATCATACTATCACAGATCATAGAATGATCTGTGTATAGTATGATGGTTGTCTCGTCTTTTAGACCGCTGTCTTCCCGGCAGAATTAGTAGAGTGGTGGTGCTTATTCGTTCGGGGTTACCACCAGTAAAAAGCAGAATTAATTTCTTTTTTATTTCGATATTAGGCATTATTGAGTTTTCAGAAGTTGCACATAAGGCAAAGTAAATATGCGTATTTAAAATCACGTTATGTATAAACTTAGCGAAGCAGAAAGTCCGGCGGGTGACTAAAGCAGCAAAAACCTCGTGGTTAAAGTTATTCGGTTAAACATTCACGACAAGAAAAAACTAAAACTTGAGTTGTTCGAAACTTTGATGTTAGAATTGAAAAGTTTTAGGAACGTTGTCATTTGAAATTCGATGTTACGGAAATGATACTCGAAATGGGACACAAAAAGACAAATATATGTATATACATATACATACATGTAGGATTGGTAAGAACGGAACGTATGAATAGAGTGTGGAACGGAGCGTTAAGATGTGAGTGAGAGAAAACGGAAAGAAAGAGAGAAGAGAATGACAGATAGCATGACAGAGAATTGGAAGATGGCGAAGACGGTTGAAAAATGAGTAAGACGTAATAAAATTAGTGTTAATTATTAATTACTATTATAATAGAAGATTTTGGAATAGTATAACTTTTATTTTATGCGCTGCAACCACTATTCTACATTTTTGGGGGCTCGTCCGGGATAAAAACAAATATTCGTCCGGGATAAAAACAAATATTCGTCCGGGATAAAAACAAATATTCATCCGAGATAAATGACAAATATTCGTTCGGGATCGACACCATAAAATTTTCAAAATTTTAACGAAAAAACGTGGCAAGAAGAAAAGACGAAAATACGACGACGACGAATAAACGACTATTATTAATAAGAAGACGAATTAAAAAACGTATGAAGATTTAAGAGAGAATATTTGAAGACGAATCACGCTCACGTTGTTAAAAAACAAAAAAACGGTGACAATTATTTCAAGATGTCGGAGAGTCAAGGAACTTTTACATTTACGGAAAACAAAGACGCAATTTTCAACTTAATTGATATGACTAAGTTCAGTGGCGAAGATCACACTTACACCTCGACGAAATGGGCGCAGGATCTAGAAGACAACGCCGAAATATTTGGATGGTCGCCTCAACAACTACTTATCATAGCACGTAGATCTTTATCAGGAACAGCACAGTTATGGTTAAAGACGGAGAAGGTTCATAAAAGTTATGAAGAACTCAAGGCAGCCGTGCTCAAAGAATTTCCTGACGTGATGAACAGCAAAGAGATGCATGAGCTCATGACGGCACGCAAGAAACATAAAGACGAGTCATATTATCAATATATGCTAATTATGAAGGAGATGGGAAAACGAGCGAGATTCCCAGATTACGTTGCCATTCAGTACATCATAGACGGCATTACAGACCTAGAGATGAATAAGGCAATTTTGTACGGTGCGGTCACCTATCCGGTGCTGAAAGAAAAGTTGTTGTTGTACGAAAGAATCAAAGAAAAATCAGCCAAACAGAATGCTGAACTACATATTAAACGAACTGCAACGACTTCGGTTAGAGATTCCATGTCAAGAACCAACCAGTATTGTTACAATTGTGGAGAAAAAGATCATCGAGCTAGTGCATGCCAAATTGGAATTAAGTGTTTCAGGTGCAATAAATTTGGCCATATTAGTTCAAAGTGCATCAATTCTAACACAGGAAGTACCGAAAGTTCGTGTTACACGAAAACGTCGGTAAAACAGCTGCCGAGAGCTGTCAGATCAGCCAATCAACGGGTTCAAATGCATCCATCGATAAAACAGTCCGATGTAGAACCGAAAAAAGAATCGGCTATGTTCGGAGCGACTTCGTCGGAAAATCGGAGCGAAGCATGCGGCAATGAAGAAATTTGCAAGATGAAGGATGACAACTGTAATGACAGCAACGTCATGCAGGTTGTAAACAAACAACGTGACCGGCAACATAGCCAGAATAAACCACTAAAATCGATGAAAATAGGTAATAGATTAATAAGTGCATTAATAGATACAGGTAGCGACGTGAATTTAATATCAGAAGATCTGTGGAAAGAGTTAAACTTGCCGTGTAACGATGATAACATGATTTTATCTGGACTTGGACTCTATAAAGTAAGGTCGTGCGGTAAAATCTTTGCATGTATTATTTTCGATGAACGGTGCTATAACAATGTAATTTTTCATGTAGTACCGAATGGGTCAATGCCCTATAGATTAATTATAGGACAAGAATTTCTACAAAATGTTGTGATGTTAGTACGTGAAGGTGCTGTACTATTTTTTAAGAAAGGTGATGAATGTTTGTCGTGTGTAAATTGTGTGACTGAGGTTGATGCTAGTGAACATATTAGCAATCCCGATTTAAAGACGAAAGTTACGCGAATTGATGAGTATAAGCCGATACAGACGAAAGAAGCTCTTATTAAGATGAAGATAATGTTAAAAGATGATGTACCAATAGCTCAGCGACCTCGAAGAATGTCACTTATTGGAACAAAGACAAGACGTAAAAAAGATATGAATATGATTGACGTTTTGGAACAAGAAATTAACGATGGATATGATGAAAATAAAGATAATTTAAGACAGAAGGCCAAGCAACAGATTAAGAAGATACAAGAAGAAAATATTATAACATTTAATGATAAAGGAAAACGTAGTTCAACTTATGAGTTGGATGATTTAGTAGTCATTAAGAGAACTCAGTTCGACCCTGGGCTTAAACGAAAGCATTTAGGACCTTACAAGATTATTAAAGTTAAAAGATATGATAGGTATGATGTCGAGAAACTGTATGATACTACCGAAGAGCCAAAGAGGATTTCCAGCTCTGCAGACAATATGAAGAAATGGCCAGATAAGGATGAATGATTGTTTGTGTGTGTGCTTGGATATATAACTGTTGTATCTATAATACTACTCACGTATCCTCACGAATTTTAGGCTATGTATTTAAAACTTATTTTGTTATTCAGTAATTTTTTTTTTTGTGTAAAAAGTAAGACTGTCAGATTCAGAACTATTTTATTTTATGATGTTGTATGGAGGAGCCATATCTGAGGGCAGATATGAGAGCAGGATGGCCGAATGTAGGATTGGTAAGAACGGAACGTATGAATAGAGTGTGGAACGGAGCGTTAAGATGTGAGTGAGAGAAAACGGAAAGAAAGAGAGAAGAGAATGACAGATAGCATGACAGAGAATTGGAAGATGGCGAAGACGGTTGAAAAATGAGTAAGACGTAATAAAATTAGTGTTAATTATTAATTACTATTATAATAGAAGATTTTGGAATAGTATAACTTTTATTTTATGCGCTGCAACCACTATTCTACATACATATCGCTGAGATTTAGACTGTGAGAGAAAGAGATAGAAACCTTTTACAGATTCCACTTCTACCGCATGGGAACTGCATACATGTATGTGTTTTGGTTTGTTTGTTTACAAATCAGCAATTCCATGCCAAACTTAAGCATTAAGAACACTCACACTTTTGAAGAATGGTATTGACATATTCTTAGCGCATGGGAAACGTCATAGAGGGGAGTACAATCTAATAGTCGGATGGTATATCGCAAATTAAATGTTTGCAAGTATCTTGTCGGTAAGCCTGACTGCTTCAGATCTTAAATAGTGAAATACTCTGTGCTGGTAGCCGAAAGTTGTAAAATGGAGATGAAGGGATAATCATTCAGAGCCTTCGCGCAGGTAAACTAAATTTAATGTCCGCAAATTACTTATTTGTGCAAATGATGGTATACTTAGAAAATTCATTGACATTTTAGTTTATTTTTCAGTAGAAGCAAATGTTTTATTGTAAGACGAATATTTTATTGGCCCTGTAAAACATATTTACGTGAAGAAACAAAGTCGGGAAAGAGCTCTCCGTTGGAAACTTATTGAATACGTTACGGAGGCCTTTTCTTCAGCGACTTCCCGAAAAACGAACGCTTTTGAATAAAATATGTTAAATGCAGCGGCTTATCGCTTTTTTTTGTTTCGTTTTTTATATTTTATTTTTATTTATTGTCTATATGTGTGGACGAGCTCACAGCCCACCTGGTGTTAAGTGGTTACTGGAACCCATAGACATCTACAACGTAAATGCGCCACACACCTTGAGATATAAGTTCTAAGATCTCAGTATACCTAGTTACAAAGGCTGCCCCACCCTTCAAACCGAAACGCATTACTGCTTCACGGCAGAAATAGGCGGGGCGGTGGTACCTACCCGTGCGGACTAACAAGAGGTCCTACCACCAGTAAAAAAACTACTTTACTAGTCTACATTGGGCTTCTAATGTTTTGATTCGTGCTCTAATAAAACACAAACACAGGGACTATTAGGGTTGGGTCACGTCGCGCCGTCACATTGTATATTATAAGGTCACACTTCATCATCGTGTCAAACTGTCGACTGTATAACGTTGTGACCTAAAAATTATAGAGACGTGATTATTCGATATTTTTTTTGTATGTGCGTAACAAAAATTGCCGCCATTAGTCCGTTTTGTTAAATGGCCGAAAAAAGCCTTTCGTGTGTGTATCGATCAGGACCTCATTGTTGGTCAATTGAATGGCGTACAACAATGAAGCCTTCTAGTGAAAAGAACGATTTTTGTGTGCAGATGAAAAATATACGAAAGGTTCTGTGGAATTCATTTGAGAGTTTGTTTAAATGCTTCGGAGACTTGATTATTGATACTTATCCAATATGGAAATGTCTGAGTATACAGGGTTACAGGTTAAGTCGACCTATTCCCGTTAAGAGCGTGTAGCTTACATCATTTCTGACTGATTTGACTATGAAACACCCTACCCTAAATCGAACCGAACTGGAGATATTTCAATTTAATTGTTTTTTATAAAAAATACCCGATTTTCGGCTATCAGCTTAGATATTTTGAAATGCGTAAGTCTTATTATTATTACGTGATTTTTACTTGTAAAATAAGATGCGGTATGACCCCAATAACCAATATAGTACGTAAAATGAATAAACAAGTCGTTTTAGACGATTAAAACTTATAAAAACGAATAAAAAATTAGAAAGATTATTTTTCTTTCAAGGATATCTTAAAAAAATATTATGGCGCCTGTTTGGCAGATGTGCTTAACAATATCTACGTTTCATCAGCTATCCAACGAAGTATAACAATCTAGGGTTTAAATAAAACAATAAAACATCATAGAAAATATTTAGTTGCGAGCCTCCAGGTAGCAGTTCTAACAGTCCCTCACCAATTGTCCTTCAATGTTAATGCAGTGCGTGCGAGCGAGACAGCCTGAATGTGTGGATGGGCATTATTTCCAATCATTTGATTGGGCCTTACTTTCTCCCCGACAATTTAAATGAGGTATACTATGAACATTTCCTGCGAGGAGACCTTTTTTTTTTTTTTTTAACGCTGAGGAGACCTAAATATCACCTATTTTAGATGATTTGCCACTCATTCTGATTCAGGACGTGGTTTCAGCATGATGGCTGCCTTGCGCATTTCAGGAGAAGTGCCAGAGAATAGCTAGACACAAATTATCCAAACAAATGAATTGAACGAGGTGAGCCTATACCCTGGCCAGCCACAAGTCCGGACCTAACCCCCATGGATTTTTATGTGTAGGGGGACACATGAAGAGTCTCGTGTACAGAAGGCCCAACCCAATTTCATCTATTGAAGTATTGAGAGACAGGATTATTAATGCGGCGAATAAAACGAGAAGGAAATTAATTTGTTGTGTATTAATTGTTTTATTTAGCCTCCCCTGTAGCCTATAAAACTAAGTGTTTTCGACAAATTTTTGATAAAACCTTAGATCGCTATACCTTGTTAGATAGCTGATGAAACGTAGATATTGTTAAGCACATCTGCCAAACAGGCGCCATAATATTTTTTTAAGATATCCTTGAAAGAAAAATAATCTTTCTAATTTTTTATTCGTTTTTATAAATTTTAATCGTCTAAAACGACTTGTTTATTCATTTTACGTACTATATTGGTTATTGGGGTCATACCGCATCTTATTTTACAAGTAAAAATCACGTAATGATAATAATAAGACTTACGCATTTCAAAATATCTAAGCTGATAGCCGAAAATCGGGTATTTTTTATAAAAAACAATTAAATTGAAATATCTCCAGATCGGTTAGATTTAGGGTAGGGTGTTTCATAGTCAAATCAGTCAGAAACGATGTAAGCTACACGCTCTTAACGGGAATAGGTCGACTTAACCTGTAACCCTGTATAATTTATACACCAAAAATTTAATAAAAGTCTTACAGCTGATAGGTAGGTAAGATAGACGGGTAGACAGGTAGGTAAGACATAGGTCTGCATTGATCGCTTTAATACCAAGAAAAATACTATAATATTCTTTATATTTATATATATTTTTACTGGTGGTAGGTCCTCTTGTGAGTCCGCGTGGGTAGATATCACCGCCCTGCCTATTTCTGCCGTGAAGCAGTAATGCGTTTCGGTTTGAAGGGTGGAGCAGCCGTTGTAACTATACTGAGACCTTAAAATTTATATCTCAAGGTGGGTGGCGCAGTTACGTCGTAGATGTCTATGGGCTCCAGTAACCACTTAACACCAGGTGGGCTGTGAGCTCGTCCACTCATCTAAGCAATAAAAAATAAAAAATCTATATTTAAATTCCACATTTCCTTATAACGATTAAGTCAATCAAGAAACCGCGTAAGAGCATTAATAATTATTCGCCTTTTGATTTTACCTCTCGCGCTTAACATCCTAAAGCGCTCGGAGATTATTAAGACATTACATAGATGTTTATGGATTAGCCCGTAAAGACTGGGCAATGAAAAATATTTAAACAATGTCATCTTATATCATAATGTATGACAAAGGGCTCCTCATTTAGAAGTCTTGTTTCCGCTGAGGCTAAACCTCATTTATTCCGCGTCAACATGAAATACGGTAATGCCTTTCACGATTTTACCGCGTGAAATTTAGGAGAAAAGCGGAAATAAATTTAAACGGGGAACAATCACAAACCGACGTGTCATTAAATAAGATTGATAACGTTAGGGTTGGTCTTTCGCGTTAGATACTGCGCAACATAATCGGCGCCATTTATGCTATGTGCCAACCATAATTCTGAATGTCAAAGTTTACAGAATTTTACTAGTAACAAGGAGGGCCTTACTACCAGGTGGGAAGTAAGCACGTTCAACCATCAGAGCAATGAAAAACTCTTTGATTAGCCTAGTATGTTTACAAGCTCGTTTGCTTGTAAAGGAATCTTAGAATATTATTTTTACCAACTTGAATAAGTCTGATTAATTTGAAAATTTGATAACTACGCCGATACAATTGTTATATGAATTCGCTCTAACATCCTGACCAATATCAGCAGGATTAGACAGGTGAAAATAAATTGTGAGGTCGGTTTGTTATTTATGCGTGTTTTTTTTGTTTTTAAACTATATATTTTACTTTGTGTATGTGTATGTGTGTGTTTTTATTGACCTTTACAAACACACGTGCAATATAGGACTTGAGGTGGTTAGGACTAAGTTTACGAAAATCTTTTAGTTAAACGTATTGAGATTTCGATGCTCAAGGTATGCTGAGCCATTTATGGTATTCAAATGCGCCAGCAAAAAATAAAACATTCGAAAAAACCATTTGCGGATATTACATACGAAACGGACAGAGAGGTTTTATCCATAAAAAAAAACCTTATCTTCATATGTAAAGGGTATTGAGACTTGTTCAGATTGTGTCTCCGGAAACCGGGGAATGTTAAGATGCATTACTGCGATTACATCACTCTGGGCGCTCCTACCTACTTACGTTGAACGAGATTTGTAAAAGCGGAAATGCTTTTGAGGGAATATACCTATTGAGATTTTTTGTGTAAGCAGTGATTCATTTATTTCAACACAATTAAACTTTGTAGCGTAATTTACTTTAAAATTTTATAATTCAATGGAATTGGCATTCAACTAGTGTTTATGGGTATAAATTTATAAAAAGTAACAGTATCTTAGTTCTGCATTTCCTAATAATGTTCTTTTAACGAATAAAACGTGTTATTTTCCAGTAAATGAAATATCTAAAATTTTAGTGAAACAAAACCATAGGACCAAAAAAACGGATGAAGTAATAGAAAGACTGAAAGAATAAGCAAGCAAAGTCCCTACCTAAGGCATGTTGCAATGTATATATGAATATATGACCCAATGTGGGTTTGACGTTTAGCAGGCTACTGGTCGTAGAACTCATACAAAATTCCTATGCAGCATGATGATGATCTTATGATAGGAAGACATGCTGCATTAACGGGACGTAATGTAAGTCAAGGGTAAGAAGAAGAAGAAGTTGTTAGTATTTTGCTCTAAATGTGATTGCTCTCACTCACCTTCAATGATAAGGTCGAAGCCTCAGTTATATTGTGTCTATGGTGTTTCGTGGCAGAAATGGGCAGGATATTCGTAACTACCTTTGCTGAGTCCTTCTACCTACCAACAGTTATAGTTTTGATTTCTACAGGATGTTATTAAATTTCTTCATCGCCTTTTTTAAATAATAATAATAATATAACTATTTATTTGACACCACATGTACAGAGTAAGCATATAAAACAAATAATAGACGGTGACATAAATTGACGGCCTTATCGCTGAAAGCGATCTCTTCCAGGCAACATTGCAGGAAGAGGAATAAGCAAACTAGCACGGACGGTGCTTAATAAACTTACATCAAAATATATACTTATATACACATGTGAAAAATAAATACAATATAAGATAGACTTACATACGATTAAATACAAATAAATACTAAAAAATTTATGCAAGTAAATACAAAATAAGTAGCAGCTTATACAGTTTTATCATAATGTTAACAAAGAAAAATCAACATAGGTCATAAACTAAATATTTTCGGGGCGCTGAATAATTTACTTTCCAAAACTGAAACTAAAAGTCCTTAAATCTGTGATGATGGAAGGTTTTTTCGAAAGAAAAAAAAATGGCGAATACGGAATCTCTTTTATTTTTATTTGCATTTGCGTAATGAACACAAAACGAAGTCCAAGACCCGTGGAGGCGGATTTGCATAGAACCTTTGATGTTGGGTTGAAAGTTGATTCGAAGATCATTTTCTTTTGGCACCCGTAACCTTTTTAAACATTCAGTTTGGGTTTTTATGAACAAAAAAATATTGTGATGAAAAGAAACATTCGAGATTTACAGACAGACAGTCGGCTTTGAATTATAATTCTAAGGTTTTATTCGCGTGATATTTTCATCTAAGGACATACCTACCTACCACTGAAATTCCTATCAGTGAAAAAACTTGAAAGATAAAATTTTATCCAATCTCATTGTTACCGGAATGGAATGAATGACACTCTCATTGAATCCCTATCAAAATATTAATACCTATTTTAATTCAAACCCTTGACTGCCAATTTTAATATAGCTTCGTAAATACATACATTCTTAACAAATTCTATTAGTTTTAATACTCACAATGTAAGCTATCCGGCGAATATGCTTTCTTCACTCAGTTTTATTCAAATTCATTGTTGTATTCCCAAACGTCCTAACATCACACGGAAGATTGTAAAAATATTGTGAAAGATTGCCTATTGTATCAATGGCATTGTATGGCTTGTTTCATTCAAACTTTATGGGTCTCTCTACAGCAAATGGATGCATGTAGTGATACCAGAACAATAAATTTATTTAGCAATTTATGTGAAATTTTCGAGTTTTTATTGAGTTTTTTTTTCTTCAAATTAACGTCTTAATAATTGAGTAAAGTACTAATAAAAATATTATTTTCGTTAGGTAAATACTTAATAGAATAAAGTTCAGAGTGATCACAAAAAAATCTCTTTAGGGAAAGTATTATAAAGGAATTTGAAACGTTTATAATCCTGATGTTATTCTACATTGTAGTCCTATTTATATTAAAATATTGAAATTGTGTTTTATTGCAAATTATGGGTGGGTAGACAGCCGACGATTGACATCAAGAGATGAAAGCCAACCCCCTCTATGATTAATCCACTCTTCAGATTCGGAGGTACGAATTGTATATGGCAAATTTAGGTAGGATGGTGATAATCATCTATGCAACTGTAAAACACGCTACAAAAGCAGTATAGTTTAACATAAGTATAGATTGTATAGACAAATACCTATTATTTCTGGCAAGCTTCTTTTCCTAATTTAATAATTTATGAGTAATTTTTTTTAAGTTATTACTGGCAACACCGTTACCACCTGTGGTTTTTCTCATTTTCGTTTCCCTTAATAAAATATCAACAACATCAATCGCGTAGTACCGTTGCGTTGTTTAAATTCATTCGGATTTTGAATCGTGGGTTTGTTAGTAATGATTTCCTTTTGTATCTTTCTAGAATATATGGCAGACCAGTTCAATGCATACTAGTAAATGACGTTGGGCTATCACCATGGCCCGTAAATACCAGGACAAGAATGCTGCCACTAATTTAACACTAATGCTTTAGGCATTAAATCCGCCATTATAATTGTGCATAAAGCTGAATAAATAAATAAATATATAATTTGAAGATGCGTGCCCCATGCTTCAGATGAATTACAGTAACGATTCTTTCATAATTTAATATGCAAAGCATAATGTATTCCGGCTACTCAAAATATTCCGGTAATTTGGCAACCTTTTGACTTCTCAAAGAGTTCGTTGCCTTGAGTCTCTTTCGTCTGTACCGATGACCCTGACTATTGAACCGGATTCGGTTCTTAGTCAGAGTCTTTGAGCCACTTTTAATTGAGGTGTTAATCTCACAAGGAGAGGCAGCTAAGCAGTGACAGGTGCTAATGCTACTGAAAGAGATCGAATTCGAGAGAAGAGAGAACAGCCATATCTCGAATGATAGCTAAGTATACTTATACTTAATATCTATTGTATTATTTATATATTAGATTTTAAATTATTTTATTATAATTCAAAAGGCATATTAAGTATTCATTTTTAAATAACAATTATGTAGGTAAGGCTACTTATAAATAGAAAATCTGTGTTAAATTATTAAATTATCTATTTAAAATGAACAAAGCCAAAATTATTTAAAATTGTTTCGGTTTTTTGTCTTCCAGGGTAGGCAAGAAACTGAACAGCCTATTTTGTGGCACACATGTTTTTTATCTGTATTTCGTACGTGCGGCCCACGTCATTACGGATCCTCCCGATCCATTCACGGTGCTTTTAGGTACCTCAAGCACCGGTCACCGTCCTTGTCGAACCCGTCGCTTGCGACCAAGGGCTCGGCGTGCTAATTAACCCATAGGTATAGCCCACTGAGTTTCTCGCCGGATTTTCTCAGTGGGTCGCGTTTCCGATCCGGTGGTAGATTCTGCGAATCACTGCTCTTGCTAAGGCCTGTGTTAGCAACACTTCCGGTTTGGGCCCCGAGAGCTTACCTACACGTTAGGGTGAAGCTGAAATAGCCTCTCAAGGCTATCAGTATAGGTAGGAAAAAAAACTTGCGGTAAGGCAGTAATTATTATTTTATCGAGGTGTGAATCAATGGCTATTTGATTTAAGCGACATTTTTGCAAGTTTACAGGAGAGACAATTAAAGCTTAAAATTTGGAAAAAATATCATAACAAAAACGTTCTTCAGGTGTTTGAATAGGGTAAACTTAATTTATGCTCAATTAAAAACATCGAACTGTTGATACTAATCTATATATATAAAAATGAATTGCCGTTCGTTAGTCTCGCTAAAACTCGAGAACGGCTAGACCGATTTGGCTAATTTTGGTCTTGAATTATTTGTGGAAGTCCAGGGAAGGTTTAAAAGGTGGATAAATATGAAAATGCTCGGAATGAAATAAAAATAACAATTTTATTTTCCATTTGATGTGTCCCCCGTCGGACGGATTCCTTTTGTTTGTTTTAAGTTTATTTTATATAAAAGTTTAGGTCTTTTATTTATCGATTGAGGCACTACGAAGTCTGCCGGGTCAGTTAGTACCAAATAAAACACAACCTTTAATTTATAGAGATAAATTTCGCGTATTAAATGTCGAAATGTCGGTTAAAGTAGCTTTCCACCTCTCGATAGGCTTCGGCCAAGAAAAATAAAACATAAAAATGTTTTTTTTTCGTTTCGCTAAGTTAGCTGCAGTAGGGCGGTCATTATTGATGATGTCATATTATTTTAATACAAACGAGGAAGCCCTACTTATAAATACTTATTGAAACTAATTAACTAATGGAAATATTCAATACTTTGTAAGCAAAATTTCCAGCTCTCAATATAAACTGTACCTTTTCATAAAATTAATAAAATATCACACGTTGTAATTTAGAAGAAAAGTTATTTAATTTCGTAATTGAATGAAGCCATTTGGGAAATTTTATTCGGTGTCATCAAAGAAGAAAGCGTTTCTTTAAAAGGGAGTTAATTAATTTTTCAACATGTTTAGTAATGGCGACGAAATTAATTACGAAGCTAATTTCGTAATCAAATATGGCGATTTGATATTTTTGTACTATTGAAGTTGGAGACAAGGCTACGTATGTATTCAGTTTAATTAAACCTATTTTACGGTTTAATTTCGCGTTGTTATTGTCTATATTTAATTTCTGATGTTTCTATCCCTGCCTATTTCTGCCGTGAAGCAGTAATGCGTTTCGGTTTGAAGGGTGGGGCAGCCGTTGTTACTATACTGAGACCTTAGAACTTACATCTCAAGGTGGGTGGCGCATTTACGTTGCAGATGTCTATGGACTACAGTAATCACTTAACAACTAGGTGGGCTGTGAGCTCGTCCACCCATCTGAGCAATAAAAAAAACCTAATACTTTTACAGTTACATTTCGAATCCTTTAAAGTAAGTGTAAAAGTCCTTCATAGTGGGGCGTCTGCATATGTATTAGGGTAACAGTTGCATTTTTTAACACCAGGAACGAGAAATTAAACTATTCACCGCTGAACAAAAAATTAGGTCATCTGAAAAGATAAAATGAATAGAATATTATTTTTGCTCAGTGAGCTGCTAAATTGAAACTTATTTCTTAGAATTTTTCTATAATCCTGTATAAGTTAGTGGAATTTTTATAACATTGATAATAATAGGTAACGGTATAAAACTAGATAATATTTATTTAATTTTACATTATTATCATTTTTGTCGAAATAGGGGCAATATTGTATACCTATGACTCGCATTCCTCATGTCTGTGGGACGTGACCATCTCCTCCCATTATCCTTCTTTGGATGAGGTTTCGCCATCTTCCTCTGTTCTCGGCAATGTGTATGGCATCGTAGACGGTGGTAAGAGATGGTGCGATAACCACGGATGACCCTGACCGCGATGGTGCGTTGCGGCCGTTGCAGCAGCTTCGCTACCCCCACGGCCAGGGACTGGCCCCACACGGGCACCCCGTATAGGGCCATTGATCGCACCACCCCTGTATAGAGACGGCGCGTCACCTGGTCAGGCCCCCCAACATTGGGAAGGAGCCGGCTTAACGCGCCGACCACCCCCAACAAACGAGGGACCAGATTCTGAAAGTGAGCACGGAAGGTCCAACGACTGTCTAGAATGAGGCCGAGGTACTTCAACTGCACCCCGACCCCGATACGGACGCCTCCAACCACGATATGGGCATCGACAGGTGGCACTCTCCGGGGCCTGTGGAACCACATGGCCTCGGATTTACTGAGCGCCACGTCGAGGCCCAATCTCCTGATTTTGCCGACGACATGCGCCACCTCAGCCATAGCAAGACGGGCAGACTCAGCAAAACTCCCCCCCCGGGCCACGATCAATGTGTCGTCTGCGTAACAGATTACGCTCAGGCCCGGGAGGAGGGCACCCCTCAGCACCCAGTCATACCCGATATTCCACAAAAGAGGGCCGAGCACCGACCCCTGTGGAACACCGCGCACGACCGGGAACCGGTGCACGATCCCACCGTGTCCGGTACACGTGGCCGATCTGTCCTCCAAGTAGGAACCCACCAGCCGGCGAAGGTAGGGGGGCACTCCGTGTCGTTCCAGCGCCCCCCCTATCACGGACCAGGGCAGGGTGTTGAACGCATTGGCGATATCGAGTGACACCACCAAAGCCACCCCACCCCCGGAGACGGCCTCATCCGAGAGGGCCCGCACGCGAAGGATCGCGTCTACCGTTGCGCGGCCCTCTCGGAAGCCATACTGCTCCGCCGACAGATCGGGTCCCACCCTGACCAGATGCTGGATGATGCGGGCTGCCAGAATGCGTTCCAGCAGCTTGCCCACCTCATCCAGCAACACGATGGGACGGTACCCGGCGGCAGTATCCGCCGGGCGCCCCTCCTTTCTCAACAGCACGAGTCTGCCCGTCCTCCACGATGAAGGAAACCGTCCCGACTCGAGGCAGGAGTTGTAAAGCCTCAAGAGTCGGCCCCCCAGGGCACCAAGAGCCAAGGCCCAAACCCGGCCATGGAAGCCGTCCGGGCCGGGTGCAGTGTCCTTCACGCACATTTTGCGCACGGCCACACGGAGCTCCGCCCCCGTTATGTGGGGCACCTCGGCAGGGACTTCGGCGTCGTATTCCGGCGGCGAGTCCATAGCGGGAGCGACAAATCCCTCCCGCTCCTGCGGGAACAGCGCCGAGACGATGTCCCGCAGCTGCTGAGGCTGGAGACGCTCCGTGATCGGGGGGGCCCATGGGCGCATTTTATTGCGCACCATATGATAGGGCCGCCCCCACGGATCCTCATCCAGCGTCTCCAGGAGACCCTCCATGTATTGATCCTTGGCTCTTCTGATGGCCAGCTTTATTATTATTATTATTATTTTTTTATTAATTTATGCGCGTTCCCCTGACGAGTCATTGTCAGATACATTTTTTAGGCTTATTTGCTTTTTTGCCAATTTTATTGTTCGCTATTTGCTGATGGCCAGCTGCAGTGCCCTCTGCGCGACGCGAAATGCGGCGTGCAGCCGGGCCTCTGCCGCCGCGAACGCAACTGGATCGTTGCGCCGCGGCAGGCGGCGGCGGCGATGCCTGGCGCACTCGCGCCTCGCCCGAACGCACTCCACGCGGAGTTCCGCAATTTCGGGCGACCACCAGTACGCCTGGCGATTAGGAAGTCGAGGGCCGATCCGGGGCATCGACACATCACAGATGCGACGCATCGTGTCCCGAAACCACCCTGCCTCGCCCTCAGGGCTCGCGAACGTAACGTCCACAATAGACTCGCCCTGCCACCGCACGCACGTCGCAACCGACCCTCTATTCAACAAACAGAGGCCGGCCGCGTTCGCCCACCTCTCCAGTAGCCTACCACGAGCGTCCGAGCGGGGGGAGCCCCATGCGATAGACTTCGCATTGAGGTCCCCCGCGAGAATCACTGGACGAGGAGCGAGGCGGCGAGCAATCGCCCCGATCCCGCACCATTTTTAACTAGTAGATACTTTTAATTAAAAATAATATCACCAACTAGTAATACCCCATTAATAACAGATTTTTTTTTTTTTCATAGTTTCCAATATGTTTGTTTGCATAATACGTATGTATTTATTACCTCAAAATAATCTTTATTATTATTAACCTCTAAATACAGCCCAATAGTTTAATTTTCACTCGAACGATCTAACCGACTAGTAAAATCGCTACAAAATATTCTTCAATTAATCTCTCTCTCTCTTCCCAGATATTTATCCCACATGGTGGTGGGGTCAGCTTTCCTGACTTTACTCCTCCACTTCGCTCTGTCTTCGACATCCTCGTCAGCCACATTGTATTCTCTCTTGTCCTTCAGCACTACGTCCCTCCACCTTGTCTTGGTTCTTCTTATTCTTCAATTAATAACTTCAAATTTAATCCTACAAATTATATTCTTGAATAGATTCATATAAGGTCATGAAAATAAATGAGATTCCAAATACAAAGTTGAATTTGTAACAAAAGTTGAAACGCTGTCTTGTGAATCAAAGATAATGTTAAAGGTGAAGTTAAGTTAAGAAAAGAACCCTATGTACCTAATTTATTTTAATAATTTTACTGTCAAAATTGTGATGTGATTTAACTTATTACTTCTATTCGACCTCTTTTAATAATTAGGTAAATAATCTAAATTCGTTTTTTGGTTGATTTTAAGGCATATTGTATGTAAAGTCCATAATGAAATGTCAATCTGATTGATTTTAAACGAACAGTAAAATATTATCAAGCTATTTACTGTATCAGTGTGCTCGCTTATTTGTGGTTTTACGTACCAACGGATCTATAAATCGACTCCTAGTTTATGGACCAGTCGTCAGATAGAACACATGTATCTCTATCTTGGGCATACAGCGTGTTACAGCGCGTTGTTAATTCTGAATTATAAATTTAAAGTCTGTTAATACCGCAAGGTAAGGCTAGTCTAAAATAAAATTTATTGATAAATCGCAACTATTAGTGTGAGCGTTGCATTTTTTATTAAGCTTTCTAATGATGAACAAGTCAAATACAACACTCGGCTTACTTAAATGAGTTAAAAAAAAAAAGTAATAAAATAAATAGTCAATACTACTTATGAATTATATAAATATTTAATTACAAATAAAAAACGAATAAATAATAAACCACTAAATACATAAATAAACTGTAAAAGTATTTTAATGTTGTCTACGAATCACGAAAAGCGAAACAAAACAATATCCAGACTTACTATTCTACACACCAAACGTAATCTTATACTCCTTGGTCCAAAACGAAGCCTTTTCTAAGGAATTATCAACCCCGACCAGACCGAAGGTGACTTGTAAACCAACTAATACCAAATAAACGTTAAATACCAACTAACTTCTGTAAAATTGAGATAAGCTCGAGAAAAATAATGAGATACCGGCTAAGAACTGATTGCGAGTCGTATTAGTAATCGTGATTAAGATTTGTCTATTTTATTAAGACTTGATTTTGTTAATGAAATAAGAAAAGAGCCATTTATTTCAAATAAATCGAAATGTTTAAGAAGTAAATAAAGTAGGTATCGGTTTGATTAAAAACAAAAAACAAAATGGCGTCATTGTAGCAGCTGATTGGTGTTCTACAAGAGTATAAATTTTCGTAGCAAATTTAAAATTATCTCTTAAGTTAAAACAGTTGCGGTTTTTTTGGAAAGTGTATATATAGTTGTGTGTGTCACTTGAAAAAAAAAAACATGAATGAACTGGATTTTTTGGCGGGAGCCCGAGGAAAAAAGTCATGTGGATTGGTTTAAATTGTTCAGTTAGTGATTCTTGAGGTTTAAATGTATATTAATAGTGGATTATCAACTTTCACAGGAAAGTTTACGAATGTGGTAAAATGATACAATATTGCTGGACGTGGCTTTTCGGGTTCTTCCAAAAAGTTCATTGAAGTCTCAATAAATTTTTACGATTGTAATGAGACATTATTATATTTCATCTGATTTTTCCAAATAGCTAAAAATGACATGAATAATTGCTAAAAATACTTAAGAACTAGAATTCAGATCATCAACCTATGCAGAGCGAAGATTTTTTTAAAGTACAATAAGCAATGAATTTAGTTTATTCTTTATAACGTTTGGTTCATTATGTATTGAAAACAATCCATTAGTAAAAAGAAATTACAAAACAAGTGAAAATACATATTTTTTTAATCTATATAAGTGCCCATTAGGGTACTGTTAAATATATAAATAATAAATAAAATAAACAAACATACATATCTGTGTAAATGGCCCTGAAAAGGTTAAATAATAATAAAACAGTTTAATCTTAATAATAGAGCAAAACAAGACAATGTTCAAATTGACAGATACAATCCAAACAAGGGAAAGTACCTACATACTCTGCATACCTAAGGGGTTTAATTATTTTGATGATCAACAGGAGTTCATTTGTAAATTTTAATTCAATGCATTTCTTTTTCATTCAACATTATACAATCATAATGATAAGCCGGGACAGTAAGTTTAATTTATTTTAAGCTTCAGTTCGGCATTTGTGAACTGGGTCTATTTACCCCTTTATCGATAACACAAGGAAAATTCCTAGTTTGGGGCTATGAAATATAAAGATGAATTTAAACTAAAGCTTTATAAGTGTTTAAAATTGTATATGGATAGTTAATTAGGTAATAGTTGATTTTTCATTGAAGTTTTACGTTTACCGGTCAATATAAAACGTTGAGTTACAGTAATTGCTTTGAGTTGACTACGAATAAGTACAAAGTATAGGAGGGCCACGAAATAAGTGTTTTATAAAATAATAAATGATTAAAAAAAAAAACCATACACGATCATCTGACCTTAATCTATGATTCCCTGTACTATGGGAACGAAAGACCAGTAAGCATACTTATGCTTATATGTTTATGTTATACATATTATATAGAAATTAAACAAGAAAGAAATAAATTATTACAGAGCAAAAGGCAAATGTGATAATCGAAGCGACGACCTTCAACCTCATTATTAGGGGCTGAGAGTCGTGAATTGATTGCTCTGCGTGTTTGTACAGATTAAAATTTAACGGGAACATTTGCCTTTAACTGGTAACGTGAAGAAGAAGACAACGCTTAATACTTTTCATCAGGATTTTATTACAGTTCCTATCTTGTTATTAAATGGTTATCATATTGGGTGAATTTTACAATAATTGAAACTTGGACATACGTAGTTATGAACTAGGTGGATGAATAAACACTTCTAATGCTAGTTAGAGTTTAGATAGTAAGTATTTTACAAAAATCTAATTTAAAAATAAAAAAAATTCGTCTACCATGGTGGACCACTACATACATATTTAAACACCAGCACTAAGTCTATGTTTTAATAAAATAAAATTTTAGTAATTTTCCTAACAGCGTAAAATTTGTAATTTCATCGTAATAATAAGCACGAGATTAAAAGAAAGTCGAGTCAAGGTTGTTACTGGGCTAACTGTATTTAAAGGCGCCGTCTAGATATAAATATATAAGTTAAAAAAAATATCAGCCTGTTTAATGGCCCCACACTTGCAACGAGTTCTCGGCTAAAGTAAATTCAATTAAGAAACTGTATCGAGCGAGCGTCTCTCGTGCGAGCTTCTTGTAGTGTTGCTGTGATTTTAGATTTTTTTTTTAAAAAGCAATACAAACTATTTTATGAAGATAAACGAGAATTGAAATCTTTTGCCGAAGAATTTGTAATAGTAAATTCTAAGAATGCAATTATTTTCAATTGTTATTTCCTTCAAGATTACAGCGCTAGCCTAAAGTGAACGTAAATTGGTGCATTTATTTTATTGGTGCATTGATTTTAGGTCTTCGCTTTTTTAGGTCACATGTATTTCAAATTTTTAGTGTAAGTCGCGGGCTTATCGGCAGATCGTGAAGCAGTAATGCGTTTCGGTCTGAAGGGTAGGGCAGCCATTGTAACTATACTGAGATCTTAGAACATATATCTCAAGATGGGGGACGGCATTTACGTTGTAGATGTCTATGGGCTCCAGTAACCACTTAACACCAGGTGGGCTGTGAGCTCGTCCACCTATCTAAGCAATAAAAAAAAATCTTCATTTGCTAATATTTGGCTGATTACCCTTAACGTCATTTAGAAATACATCGTTGTTTTAAACTAATTTTAGTATTTTTAAGCTTTAGGTTTTTATACAAAGACCCTGTAAAAATGATCGATAATTATTGTTCCATAGATTTTATAGTTTACCCACGAATGTCTTTTGTTTTTCGATATGAAACTCATTGAAATGAGCCGATGAGCGGGATCTTTGGTCTTGAAATGGCGTGGTGGTCTTTACTGGCTGCCTCGTTATATTTCGGACCCATTTTGTTCTTGCCCTCATGCCCTTATTATCTGGGGTTGGCGTAGCATGTCCTTTTTTCCATTCATGCCTATCATAAGTCATCTTTGTAAGCGCACCACTCTTTCGTTTATCCTCTTTCACACAGTCCGTCAAAGGCTTTTTTAGGAATCCCCCTATTTCGGCTTCATGAAACAAATAACAATTTAGAAAATGATTTAAATTTTACCTTTACATTAAGTTAATTTTATTCCCCGTATTCTCTTTTGAGAACGGTCTTTTTAAGCCATGTGCACATTTCATTTTTATTTTGTGGTCAGAGCCGGTATGTGAGTCGAAACAATACCTTCTTTCAAAAAGTTTAAGATGTGGACATTTCTCTGGTAAGTTTTAAATATAAAATTACTGGGTTTGTACCACAATTTCTTGTAAGTATTTTGGAATAAGTTATTTGAATTTCTTTAAAACGCTGTCACTGACTTTATTTTGCTTATTTTTTTTTACAATGTTTCTAAAGAAATAAAATTAATACGAGTCTAATAATGAAAAAGAAGAGTATCACCTAATCGATTTTATAGCTTCTGCATGATGAAAAATGGAATAATATTGTACTGGTGATGCTTAAGATAAACTAGAAGAGATCTATCCCATGATTTCCAAGCGAAGTAAATTGTCCCTTCATAGTAAGGTGACACTCTACGAAACTTGCATACGCCTCGTCATGACGTATGCAAGCGTAGTGTTCGCTCACGCGGCCCGCACCAACTTGAAACCCCTTTAAGTCATTCAATCCCGTTTTTGCAGGATAGCGGTCGGAGTACCATGGTTCCTAAGGAACGTGGATCTCCATGATGACCTGGAGCTTGACTCAGTCAGTAAATATCTACAGTCGGCATCATTGCGCCCCTTTGAAAAGGCGGCACGACTTGAAAATCCTCTTGTCGTGGCCGCCGGAAATTACATACCCGATCCTGCGGACCGAATAGTAAACAGTCGACGTCGTCCTAAGCACGTCATTATGGATCCTCCCTATCCATTAACGGTGCTTTTAGGTACCGCAAGCACCTATCATCGTCCTCGTCGAACCCGTCGCTTGCGACGAAGGGCTCGATAGCACGAAGACTGTAAAGTAAATCGAAATATCGGAAATAATATAAAGACCACAAAAGGGTAGAGACTAAACCGTAAATTGCTTTTAATTATTTATACCTACGACTCGCGAAAACTGAATAAATTATTAACTTTAATATACTTACTTACTTATATTTCTATTATAATAGTTTTATATTAAATATTATAGATAATTCGGTTCAACATTGGAGAACTTTGTATTTTGAGTAGGTAAGTGCCCTTTCGATAAGTTAAATCATTTTCCCGATCCGACCCGCCCTGTTGTGTGCCCGGTTTTTCTTCGAACCGAAAAAGTTTTAAGTCATTAACCGGTTCAGAGCAAAGCTTTTAGGGTTTACATTGAGGAGTTTAGAGCTTTCGACTTGAGATTTCGTCGATTGCGAAAGTTGGAAGCGGCTTCAACAATCAAAAGAGCCCAGTTACTAGGAAACGACGGGCGATACATAACTTAATATTTAAAAGCATTGTACTTGTTTATAATTTAGTTCAATTGTTTTCTTGGTTTCATTTTGTATGTCTTTGAGCAGACGTAATTAAAAAAATGAGACGTGTATATACATCTACAGGATTTAGCCCGCGAGAGAATGGGATAGAATCTTTTTGAAGGAACTTTTTGAAGGAAGGTATTTTTTTTTTAAATCTAAATTTTTGTATTTATCAAATAGTTTAAAAAGCGGTCCAGTTTTTGAGGATGAATTACGGGAATACGAAGCTAGGAAGAGAAGAACGTAAATTTTAAATACCTGTTTATCTGTTATTACAACTTACCATACAGACTTAAACTTATCTTAAAGTGGTTAAAATTGTAACATGGACTTATTTTGTTAGCTTATTGGAGCATTTTGGCTATTTTGAAAATATTTTAATATACATTCAAACTTAAACTACAGAAATCTGAAACAGGTACAATACCGATAATCGTTTAGAATACCAGACCGAATATCTATTTTAAAATATTATTATTGTTAATATTAAACAACTTTCGAAAAGATAATGACTCGTTTCGGGAATGGAACTGGACCCCGGGATACGCTAGGCCAAGAAAACAATCCTATAAAACTGACTACAAAATCATGGTATTGATGTTGTAGTGTCTATGCTCTGACCACCACTGGTTGAGCCGTGAGCTCTTCTATCTGTCAACAATAAGAGAACTCCTTTGTTTATCTATAGTTTTAATACATTTTTTGTTAAGTGACTATCTGAACTTATCACTGCTTTGCACTTGAAATAGTGCGGTGGTATGATACGGGCTCAAAACACGCCTCAGAAGTGGCCGGTTCCAAAAAGAATACCATGTTTGCATTTAAGTTGCTTCGTCCTTCACCAGTATCAGGTTATACCCAAACACACACATTGTAATCCATTAGGTATGATTTATGTAAATATCGGAAGGGGGCGTAGAAAAAAACTATATAAACTTTCGTGGCCTTCATATTGATCACCGTTTCAATCGTTTTCACGGAAACTTCAATCATTTCTCACGTTCAGTAAACGTGTTTCTCGGAACTTGTCGAATAAAAACGAATGAAACAATCATACCAAACTTCTTTGGGGATAGGCTTGTGCGTGTTCATCTAGTTACCAAGTTTCTTTGCTTCGGGAGTATTGAAATATACCCCCACTAATTAAAAGTCTTAAAGTTAATAGATATTAAATTCGATTTTGTTGTGTCTTTTTTATTGATGGCTGAACAAGTTCCTGACGCGCTTTATATTAATTGATCTAAGTCTCAATTTTCTAGTACAACGGCTGTTCCACCCTTCAAACCGAAACGCATTGCTCCTTCACGGCAGAAATAGGCGAGCTGCTTGCGAGTTCTATAAATGAGTACCAAGTATGGGTATTTGGGATTTTCTCCTGTGTTATGTATACCGGAATACACGAGACAATAACAAATACAACCTAATAGCATATACTAAATACCTTTCACAAAGATACTCCATCCGGCATTAATTGTTTTCCACAAAGCGACTGGCATACGTATGATCCGTGATTACAGAAGTTCTGTCACTATCCCACAAAGCTACTAGGCAATAATTCATTGATTATCCGTTATTTGGTTTAGTATATACGTCTGTGAAGGCTATAAATATATATAAGGTTTGGGGTACTCCCTTCTGGGAACCTTGTTTATATGTATTAAAGTACATATTTCTGTCCCTAGTTCCCACATTACATGAGGTTTTATTTTGGAGCCAGAAGACCGTTTGTCCCCAATAATTTATTTAGTCTGTCAATGTAGACAATAATAAACCTTGTTTCCTACTAGGTATGGATTAAGTAATTTAAAAAACAGCATTCATTGCGGCTTCATCGAGAAGCGGTTAGAATTTATTGAAAAAAAATACAGCGAAGACATATTATGTAGTATAAATTACGCAGCTCGTGTTAATAAAACAATCCTTATTAATTAACAAAGCTAATGTTCATTCAAAGTGGAATTAAAACTCCTTTTGCTGCTCAAATGAACCATAAATTTCAAATGAAGCATTATATTACGTCAAGCATTATTTAATCACTAATCGAGCGGGAAAAGCGAGCGGTAAGTGTCGGTAAGTGCTGTCGGTGATAGCTATTCTGAGAGCACATTGTGCATTACTGCATACTTGGTAATATGCGATTCTGTTAGTTTGATAGTGGTTTATTTAAAACTATTGTTCGCTCAATAATCGAAATTGAACCTCAGTCACCAACTACGGGACCAAAAAATTTAGATTCGCTTTATGTTTAATGTTCAGTTGGGTTAGTTCCGGTTTGGTTTGAGGAGGCAGTCTCCTCTCGGTGATGGTCACGGGGCGACCTAAGGGGGTTGAGGCTGCGCCGCACGCTACTGTCACTCTAGCGCGCTGGCACTAGTAGGACGGGACGACGCGACGCGTCGGCGGCTGCGGATTGCGATGCGGTCCGCATTTTCGTACCCACATACCCCGCGCGCCCCCTAGGCGCGGGGACCTCGTAGGAGGTTTGGCCCCGGCCCGAAAAAAAAAAGTTCTGGTTTGGTTCATTTCAGTTAAGCTAAGATTTTTTCATGATTGAGGGCTTACTGTTGGCCCGGAGGTCTTTCCAGTTTCACAAGGGCAGGTAGGCGAGCAAGTGGTCAGCCAGAATGGGCGGGATTTGCTAACAGCTACCCAAGCGCTCTCAAGGGAGACCTAACAACTCAAGAGTAGCTGCTTCGCGAATGAATCTGCTACCGGATCGGAATCGCGACTCGCTGAGAAAATCTGGCGAGAAACTCAACGGGCTAATGTGTAGGTCAGGTTGCACGTCGAACTCTTTGCCGAGTTCGACGAGTACGGTTACCGGGGTCTCTACTCCTACTGTTAAAGCGGAAGGCGTCGTTAAGTTCAGTATAGATTAATTATTATTATACTTTTATTAATTCTAGCTTTAAAAAATTAAAAAATAAAGTTCGTATTAGGTAGTTATTTCAAGCCATATTCAGGCCTTCACATTACAAAGTCACACCAGACAAACTCATTGCTTATCTATTCCATTCTAATCCAAAACACAGCTTTCCCTTGTCATCAAAACCATCGAGCGATATAATATCAATTCACTTGCGATACAAGAAGCTTTTGTATACCAAATACTCCGTATACACATAGTGAATACGCTTTATAATTGTATAATTATTGCGGCTTATGAGTCTGGCGGACAGCCAACATGTTATTTGATTGTTATTACTCAGCGTTTTATGTTGCGGGTTTTCGTGTTTGTAAAAAGACTTTACATACTCGAGTGCGTGATGGGAGAGTTTTTGTTCTTCAAACAACCAATTATTATAAGCCTGTGCCTCGGATTTTAGGAGTTTTAAGTCATGAAGTTTTAAGAATGTTAATAGATATCGCTAATATTAAAAAGAAAAAAAATACGATAAAAGATCTATTATGCCACTGGATAGTTGGGTGAACTCACGGTCCACCTGAGGATAAGTGTTTACCAGAAATATCACAATGAGAATGCCATAGAAATAGGTGGGCTAGTGGTCCCATTCCTCGTTGCTATCCACTCGGTTTAATTTTTTTTATTGCCCTTGTAGGCAGACGAGCATACGGTCCACCCGATGGTAAGTGGTTACCGTCGCCCATGGACCTCGGAAATGCCAGAAGCAGAGCCAAGCCGCCGCCTATCGTTAAGTACTCTCCACAGGCTTCGTTTGAAGAAGGATATGTCATAGCGCTCAGGAAGCACCGTGGAGGGGAGCTCATTCCAAAGCCGAATGGTAGGTGGCAAAAAGGATCTCTGGAAACGCACTGTGGATGAACGCAGTGGCTCCAGGTAGTATGAATAAACTCTACTCCTGTGGCGGGCGTTGCGATAATAAAAACGAGATGGTGGTATTATCTCAAACAATTCCTCAGAGCACTCCCCATAGAACATACGGTACAAAATACAGAGGGAACCGAAGTCCCTTCGCAGACCCAGAGGTTCCAAACGATTCGAATAACCCCATGTTATTAAAATTATTGGATATTTATCGGAATTACATAAATCAACTTACGTTTAATATAGTAAAGTAATATATTACCTTATATATTAATAAAAAACGACAGATGAATGAGAGAATTGTAGTTTTTCTTAGTCAAGAAACAATATAGTTTTATTACAGAAGAATCCCAAGAGAAACTGAAGTCTCCAAACGTCTTGTTAATGAGTTCTTCTAAAATTTTAAATAAAATATTTGTTGGGTTTACTTAGGGAATAGCACAAAGCAGACCGAAGTAATTTTTTTTTGATAGAAGCTGTTTTATAAGATATTCGTGGTCTCCCAGTAGTAGTCAAAATTCGACTATAATTAATTAAAATTATAAGTTTGAACATTATTATGGTTCTATTGTCAAAAACTATTTATTATACTTCTATATTATACTTCTATAATTACAAATTTCGCCAAGGCTACATACACTATAGACAAATAATATTCTATTCTCATTTTGACATTTTATTTCCGCGTCTTGTGCAGTATACATTTCATGAGTTAATTGCTTTTTTATGAACCCTTAATTTCTTTTTTATTTCAGTATAATTCACAACCCAGAAAACATAATGACGCAGTGCGTTTTTAGAGACGAACAGCATTCACGTGTTTGATCAAGGCAGTACTTCGGGCGAGTTTTGGAAATGGTCTTAAAGAATACGCAGCGACTTAACTATACGTATCCGCGGCATTTCCACCACCGGCGACCGTGACTGTTCTTTTTGAAACTAATAAAAAGAAGAGAGACTTCTAACTTTGCGCGCGAGATTTATTACTCCAGTCGTTGTACTTAATAAATAAATAACTGGGAACAGACCACGCACGGTCATCCGGCCTCAAATTAGGATTCCTTGTGTTATGGGTACCAAACACTAGCATACTTATATACATTTAAATATAATAAACACTCAGAGGAATAGCAAAAAAAACCTGTTAATAACACGAATATTTGCCCCATGCGAGAATCGAACCCGCGACCCTTGGTGCAATAGTCTTCTTTTCGCTTCGGTTTTCTCAATACTGAAGGTCGTGATCACCTCCCTGCAAACAAGAGTTTATTCTGGACCATTCTACGTCATTTGTTCCTATCTGCCGTCAAGTGTAGAACATCGTGAACTGTGGTCGCAACAGTAGTGCGGATCTGGTCATTCTAACGTCTCGGCCCTCTACCTCGTGGTCTTCTTTCGTCCACCTTGCCAGTGACAATTAACTTCTCCAAGCTGCGTCAGCCTTTTTGGCAATGTGGCCAAAGTATTCCAGAAATCTACGTAGGCAGATGGTAGAAAACCTCGTCCTTATTTGGAGTTTTTGGAGGTTTGACAAGTTTTTGCGACGTGCTATCGAAGGAATTACTAGCATCTTTCCCCTAGTAGCATCCTACTAGCATCTTTCAGGGAGATAATCAGGGTCAATAAATATTGTATCAGTACCGAATCAGTCTTTCTTAAACACTTTTGTTTAGATAGGCTAAGGCCATGTTATTGTTATCTCTTGAAATGAATATCCTGGAATTCCACCGAAATTACCCTACAGTATCAATATAATCATTCGGTTCTCGTTGCAACCCATCATAACAAAAATAATATAAGCCTTTGTTCGAAAATTGTTTCGAAATGTTCACAGTTATAGTCAAGTAATTTCTGCTATCATTTTGAATACAATATAAAATTCATTATTTAAAGTAATATTATTCCATCTTGAAGATCAAAGGAACATTGATGTATATTAAAATTGTTCAGGTTAATGGCTGTCTCGAGGGTGATGAAAATTGGATATTACGAAAACTAAGAGTCGTAAATATGAGATTTTCGTTCAATTAGTTTGCCAAATTGTATTGGTCGTTTAATGGTATAGTATTATATACTAACTCCTCATTTAATAACTGTTTCAATGGGTGAATGATTGTGAATGCTACTCTAAACATGAGGTTTAAGTTTCGATTGAAATGAACGTCTGTCCTACCCTTCAAAACCCAATTGTTGCGTGGTAGAAATAGGCAGGATGGAGAAAGTTACCCGTGTGGGCCCACAATACCGCCCTAACATCACTAAAGCCTTTGTTGAAAATAATATTACTAAAGGTCAATTGTATTAATTTACTGCGCTACGTATTTATCGAAATTCAGTTTAATAATGAAAATTTAGGATACCTTAAACTATTCATGCGAGTTTCTAATATCTGCTGCCACCAGCAAAATTAGGGACGGGTCTTGATTGAGAAGAGGACACGGCTACTGCGGCTGAGTTAAGGTACGTAACTGGCTAGTCGTTGCTGGGCTCACGTACGTATCCCTAATAAATCTGGATATACCATTCTCCACGATCTTCTCTCTTCAATTAACTAACGAAGTCTAAAAGCTATAACCAGGTTAATACACTAATGTCTAATGGACAGTACCTAAAAAAAAAACGAGACTAAGTAAAATGCATTCGCATGTGAAATAGTGTTCTAATGTAGTAAACTTAAAAACCGGTTTCGAGTAACCTCTATTGAATTTAGTTGCAATCTGGTAGTTTGAAATTAAGATTTATGTCTTATTCATGTTCTACTATGTGATAATTTAGTACAGAGCCGCTTCGTCACTGTTCATTAATGTATGGCTTATGTTGCCTAACTTTGACTCGTTTGCTCTTAGTTTTCTTTGGTCATCATCTTTAATAATAGATGTGGCGGCTAGCCAACATAATACATGTAAAAATAAGATATTTGACCAATAACTTAATTAAATCTATACCAATATATAAATCTACAGAGGTTTTTACGGATGTTCCGTTATAACTTGAAATTATTCCGTTATAACTCCGATGACTTGAAACTTGGTATCCATGTAGAAAGTACATGTACTTAATGGGTAGGCTAATATTTATATGAGTGTTGGACTCCCTAATAATAATGACAATAAATAATAATGTTAATTTTAAATGCCCAGCGAAGCGGGCGAGTACGGCTAGTTTTTAATAAATTTAAAGGCCATTACAAGGATAATATATCCAAATCAATGGGTGCAAAACAGTTACGTGGCAATTGAGTTTTCGACCTCATGTCTCAAGATGGACGGTGAGACGTAAACCCTCATCTGGTAAACCCAAAAAAACCCCTTCATTTCTTTGTTTGTTGCAATATAAATAAAGACGTCTGGACTATTAGAACTTGAAATGAGAAATAGATGTATATTAAAACGTGGTAAAAGTGTAGTTGCAAATATACGGTTACCAGGATCTTTAAGCCTGCTCCTTGTGTTAGAGCTAAAGATGTCTCATGCAAAGGTTATTGAATCTTATGGACCCGTAAGGACGTGTCTAGGGCGCCGATGGTGACTGGCTCCTGCGTGATCAGGATTCGGGTGGAAATAAATGAGTTCGTCATTGAATTCCTCTTAAAGGCCTTGACCGATTTTAATGTCAGTTTCTTTTATTAAAAGATATTTTACTTTTACTAAAAGATATTTCTTTTTGAGTACTCGTTGAAATCGGATAATTTAAGTAAATACCTTGATAGCTTAGTTTATACCTTTGGATCTGGTAGGCGGTGCTACGATCGGATCCTGTGTAATTAGATATTAGATAGATTCATATTTTCAAGGCAGACCAAATCCTGCTCAACCGTCAGTGTTAAATAAAGAGGTAGATGGAAAATATAAATAGCCCAATGTGGGAATCGAACTCAAGACCCTGGGTGTAACAGTCAGAGGGGCTAACTACTCAATCAAGTATGGTTTTTCTCGCCATTTTTTGCATTGACTTCTATTACTTAATTCATTCTATATATTAAATACGTGAAGCAAAAACTTTGTACGCCTTTTTACGAAAATTACGCGGACGGAGGAGTATGAAATTTCCCACACTTATAGTGAATACAGAGGAGTGCAGAATGTTAATATTTTTTAAATAATGCATAAAAATACAATAATCAATAAAAAAAGATACATTACACACACTACCATGCATTTGAGACACACACGCATGCATACTATTTGTTTATTGTCAAACTTTTCTTATTGCTTATAGTCTGTGGTCAATTTGAGAATAGATTAAAAATATTGTTTGTCTTTATTAATATTTGTCTAAAGTGTAGTCTTGGCGAAATCTGGGATTATGGAAGTATATTAATAGTTTTTGATAAAATAATCTTAATAGTGTACAAATTTATAATTTCAATTAATTTGAGTCGAATTTCAACTACTGGGAGATTATTAGTACTATGAATTCGAGTAGCTTCCACGTCGTAGTCTTCGTAGGTATGTATATGTACTTCTTTCGACAACTTTATTTACAGCCAGATAATAAATGGGCGTAGCAAATGTTGTTTCGTTTCTCTATTGTTTTTCTAGAATGGAACAAAAGCATGTGAAAGCTTTATGGTATCCCTGCGATTCCCATAAAACAGGGTACATGTAAATAAGACTCGTTGCTCAATACAGAATAAATCTCGTCGGGATCGAATGATTTTATTTGTTATTTCGATTTTGCTATTTTACGGGCGCCGCCCTAATTATGTTTTATTGTTGGTTTAAGATAACGGTCGCGTGAGATATTAGCGCTGTCTGTTTTTGGCTTCTTGCCGAATTTATTATGTGTTCGTAATACTGACGTGCGTATTAGTTTCGGTCAGATTAAAGTTGCGATATATCGTTAGCGTTGGCAGAGGCTTTTAAAGATAAACCAGTCGTTGACCTTAGTTGCTTGACAACTAATTAGATCCGATTAAGAAAACAAAGGCGAGTAATAATTTGTCTCAATTTTGTTTATCAAAGATTCCCTCGTATTTTCGCCCCTATAGACTTAAAGTTTAAGATAATAAATACCATAGTATATATTGTATTCGAAAATATATGAGCCGACTTTGATCAGTAAGTCAAAGGGTTTACGTAATTAATTGAGCGTAGTTTGGACCCCGTAATCCGGCATCAGGCGAATGATCTGCCGTGCTCTGTGTTACGTGTAATTGGAGCCAGGATTTAAGACCTTTCATATTGTGAGGCTGTGGCGGCTTAATGAGCGAACTGTATCGATTTTGAATTTGTGTACCCACTATTATTGTAGGTCGTTCAGTTCAGAGATGTTTGTGCTCGGAAATATACCGAATTTCGTATTTTGTGTAACGCAAATGGTCGTCAAAAATAAAACAAATTAAGAAGGTTTTCATATTAAATGTTTTTATTTATTTTTATTTGCTTAGATGGGTGGACGATCTCACAACCCATCTGGTGTTAAGTGGTTACTGGAGCCCATAGACAATCTACAACGTAAATATGCGCCACTCACCTTGAGATATAAGTTCTTAGATCGCAGCATAGTTACAACGGCTGCCCCACCCTTCAGACCGAAACGCATTACTGCTTCACGGCAGAAATAGGCAGGGCGGTGGTACCTACCCGCGCGGACTCACAAGACGTCCTACCACCAGTAAGAGAGATGCATGAGATACTGTATACCGAGTACTTTCATATAGATAATAGTTCGTTAGTGCGGTCACCATTTAATAAGAGCATCTACAACATAAAAATCTCACTTGTTTTATTTTTGAAATAATCACATACAGGTGATTTCTTTGCGTAACGGTGCTTAGAAAACATTACGACTCATTGATGGATAATTCTCTAATACGGCTTGAGTCCATAAACCACAGGAACGACTCATCAATAGGTTAACCATGAACCTATCACTAAATGTATGAAAAATAAACAATTTGTTTGAACATCTATTCAATTAATTATTAGTAATTCCGAGTTTCAATAACACGGGTAAAGGCGAACGTAAAAAGAAAAAAATTGTAAACACACATAAATAAATTTATTTATATTAGACAAATGACGCAAATGAGGTAATAAAGCATACAAAGTTATATTTGCAATCAATTATATTAGGTACTTGCAAACAAACATATAGATGATAACATGTTTCATTAGGTATTATAAAAACATGGAGTTAAATATTTTTTGGCAATTTTTTGCGTTAAAACTTGACGAAAAAGTGCCCTAGGACAAAACACATCCTGCCGACCGAGAGGGCTGGTGGTCGTAGCGCCGACGACCGCCAGTCCGGCGTCCCGAGGGGGAGGGTGATGGGAGAGATGTGCTCCGCACTAAACGCTTCACTTTCCCCTCTTTGCCTCTTCATGAGTTCTGTCTCATGCGAGGTTTGGACGTTGGTTGTTGAGCGACAGCAGATTTTAGTCAGTTCGACTCTGACATGCCCCGCTCTCCATCCCCAGTGGAGGGCGCAAGTCCGACGATTTCCTACTGACCAAAAAAAAAAAGGACAAAAGACATAGATTTATAACAAAAAATACCGAATTTTCAAAACGATAGTAAACTTGTTCAATTTCTCGAATCATCCAAAATTCTAACGTAGCCTTAGTTCCGTATTTAATCAATTCCATGTTAGTTTAACTTAATCCTAATTTGCAATTGAAATTGCCACTCATAATATTGTGTTCGACATTTGGCAAATATTACTGGAAACTCGTGAGCGTTTGTGGTTTCGTCTGTGCTATTAGTGTGATTAGGATTCGTTAATTTTTTCCCTATCTATTCGTTGGTAGCGTAAGGGGTTATTCCGGCTTCTCGCGGACGGGTATGTGAGCTCACGGGCTCACCCTGAGAGAATTCGCTAACACCAGCCCTAACAAGAGCAGTGCTTCGCAGAATCTACCACCGAATCGGAATCGCGACGTACTGAGAAGTTCCGGCGAAAAATTCAGTAGACAAGGACTCCATTCTTTGGTATTTTTGTATTAAGGAAATCTAGTCTACTTCTTCTCTTCTTCGTCGTTTTCTTCAATGCTGAAGGTCGTGTCCTTGAAACTGACCGTTGCCTGTCTCGTGAGCTGTTTCCATCTCGTCCGGTCCTCAGCTGCTCGAATGGCGGTTGCGACTGGCAACCCAGTTAGAGCGGTTACTTGATCACACCAACGGCTTGGTAATCGGCCGCGGGGTCTCTTTCCTTCTACTTTGCCCGTCACAATCACTTTATCCAAGTTGTCTGACTGTCGGCGGGCAATATGACCGAAGTAGCTGAGGATCCTCTGGTAACAGATTGTTGAGAGCCTGACTCGGATGCGAAGCTGATCCAGGATATATTTATTTGTCCTCTTGGCCGTCCACGGAATTTGGAGCATAGTCTACTAAGCAGTTGATAAATGAATAGAAAAGACGTGAATTGATGCAAGTAGCACAGTCAGAACGTTCAGTAGAAACGATAATCACGTGGAACACAAATTGTGTGGTTATTCATAATAAGTCGCATTTTGTCGCGTTGCTATTAGTTGTTTTATAAAAAGAATCTTCATTAATAACAGCTTAGTGTTCCACTCTTGTGGATTTTGAAGTCGTCGTGGCCTAACGGATAAGACTTTCGGTGCATTCGTGTTGAGCGATGCACCGGTGTTCGAATCCCGCTGGCAAGTACCAATTTTTCTAATGAAATACGTACTCAACAAATGTTCACGATTGATTTCCACGGTGAAGGAATAACATAACATCGTGTAATAAAAATGAAACCCGCAAAATTATAATTTGCGTAATTACTGGTGGTAGGACCTCTTGTGAGTCCGCACGGGTAGGTACCACCACCCTGCCTATTTCTGCCGTGAAGCAGTAATGCGTTTCGGTTTGAAGGGTGGGGCAGCCGTTGTAACTATAATTGAGACCTTAGAACTTATATCTCAAGGTGGGTGGCGCATTTACGTTGTAGATGTCTATGGGCTCCAGTAACCACTTAACACCAGGTGGGCTGTGAGCTCGTCCACTCATCAAAGCAATAAAAAAAAAAAAAAAAAATATATATATATTGTAACGCTTAAAAAGGTTTTAGTTTATAATTGTAACGGTAACATAAGCACAATTACTCTCCTAGGAAGTATATATTATACGTTTTGCAATAATTAAAATGTGCATCTAATGGAAATGGTATAATTATATAAAAAATACTGTATAAGTAAAATGTTTAACTGTATACAATATAATAAAATTACATTTTTCCTTATTACCATATAAAAAAGCACTTAGTAAAGCTCGAGCATTTTCTGTTTCATATCTTAAAATTTGCACACTCTCACTGGTACTTAATAGTTATCCACATTTATCAGATGATAAAATAAAAAATATTATTTTTGTGTCACTTAGAAAAAAAATCTTACTCACTAGACGCAAAGAGAATTTATTAAACACGTACTACTATTTATTTGTAATGGTAATTTTTTAGATGTTTATCTACTCGCAGCTGTATTTATTAGTAGTATATAGCCTTTGAAAAACCAGACGCAAGTATACAAATTTAGATGGTACTCTCAAAATTTAACAAAATTAAATGCTAAACATCAACACTCAACTCTACAACATTTTCATATATATACATCATACATATACGTGTTGGAAGACACACGCACGAGTTATGCAAACCGTTCAATAGTTCAGGAATCATGAATTTTGATGAACTTACTTGACTAACGTAATTGAACGACTTAACCCGGTTTGAATACGAGACGGTTGTGTTTTTAATCTAGATTTATGAGCGGGATATTCGAGAGATATGTCATATGTTATTATGCTGTATAATTTCGTCGAGTTTGACGACGGGAGTTTCGTTTACAAATTATTCTTTACGTACAGATTTCTATTTTTTTGTTGTTGTTGTTTCTCTAGATCAGCCTTTCTCAAAGTGGGCGATAACGCCCCCTTGTGTGCGCTGCAGATTTAAAGGGGGGCTGTAATAGAACCAAAAAAAGGGGGCGTTGTGTAGAGGCTTGGAAGGCGATTTCATCTAGGAGGGGTCTTAGACAGCGATTGAGCTCTCTGAAAAAATGGGGGCGCTAAAATATAATTTATTCTCAAAGTGGGCAGTAGACAAAGTAAGTTTGGGAACCCCTGCTCTAGGTCGAGGTCAAAGTTATATTGTTATAGCGGTTTTCATCAAACCGGAACGTATGAATATTTCTTGGCAGGAAAAAAAAACGGCGGTGCCTACTAGTTTTTACGCAAAATGTATCCTTTAACTATATAGTAATGTCACGTTGTGCTAATACTAAATTCCAAATATCAAATACTTTTTTTATTGCCCTTGTAGGTAGAGGCAGGCATACGACCCAACAGATGATGAGTGATTCACGTCGCTTATAGACCTCATCAATGCTAGGGGCACAGCCAAGCCGCTGCTTACCGTTGATATTGATATTATTACAACAAATAATTGTTAGAGTTGATTGCAGTAATAGATTGTATGTTTCCTATTAATTTAATATGATTATGTATAAATATACATGAACAAAGTGTACTTTTCATTTAAATTATAAAGCACTATTATATCGTTACTGGCCAAGCCACTCAACATTTGCACTTGTACATTATTAATAGGAACTAGAGGTCCCGCAATAGTCAAAATTCGACTATAATTAATTGGAATTGTAAGTTTGTACACTATAACGATTGTATTTTATACTTCTATAATCACAAATTTCGCCAAGACTACATTATAAAAATATTAACGAAGGCAAACAATATTTAATCTATTCTCAATTTGACAACAGACGTCAAGGACAAAAGTTTGACAATAAATAGTATGCATGCGTGTGTGCGTCAAATACATGGTATGTAGTGTGTGTAATGTTTTCTTTATTGATTTAATGTATCTTTTATGCATTATTTTAAAAACATATTAGCATTGTGCATTTCTTCTCTATATTCTCTATAAGTGTGTAAAATTTCATACTCCTCCGTCTGCGCAATTTTCGTAAAAAGGGATACAAAGTTTTTGCTTCGCGTAATAATATATAGATTTTATTAAGAATATTGACAATTTATGAGGATTTTGACAAGTACGGATTAATATAGTTACAAATTATATATTATCAACATACCCCCTAATATAAAAAATAACAAATTTTTGGAAGTTGATTTGGAAAGAGAAGTTTCTACTAGCTACTATAAGATTTGAATATAGTAAAATACTTTAAGCTACCGAATTCACAAAGATCGAGTCACACACGAACGATCTCTCCACCTAGTATAGTAGAAAACATTAGTATGTTCTATGTATATATGCTTAACTCCAGCGAAGTAATGTACTAGGGTGATCATAGAATAACTAATATAAAGACTGCACATTTGATCTCTTATTGCTTGTGCCTAATACTTACTTAACTAATACATTTTATGAAATGTGATGTACACAGTTGAATCAAATATTGGCGGGGAGAAGAAAATTTAACGAAGATGCTTTTGCGGTTTAATAAATATGAAATGTAACCCTTGGGGCTAGTGTTGAGAAGAAAACTAATTATTAATTAGTAATTAAGTTTATTTTAGAATCATAAGGTCGGAGGTCATTTAAGACTTGGGGTTCTGTTTTCGTGATGGTAAAACCCAAAGAAACTCCCTAACTGATTAGCACTTGGCTATCTAACGGTCGTCTCTAGTATTAAAAAAAAATTACACAGAGCGAAGGCAAAAAGAGAACGCATCTACTATCTAAAGCTTTATCAAGTTGTTATTGACACATCAGGAAGATTTTTCGTAATAATACGTTAGACCCTATTATAACCATTAGTATGTCCGGCTTTCACTAGTACATATCGACGCTTGAAAGGCAAACGTGACTAAGCGACAATGCGTGAACTTTACAGTAGACTAATTTAAAGTTGAAATATCTGAAAAAAAATTATTTTAACGAATCTAGCTGTAGGATTGAAATGATTTTAATAGACATAGAAATACATTTTTATTGCGCATCGAATATGGTTATTGCCTATCATTTATGTATAAAACAGTTATTGTCGCTTAGTCACGTTTGCCTTTCAAGCGTCGATATAGAAATTTCCGGATTTTCTTCGCATTTATTTGAGTTACCTATCTATTCCTTATTAACACTATGACGCTGAGCAATCATTTGACAGCAACATCACGTACGCTGATCCAGCATCGAGTTCAGGTAACGTATCTATGGGCGCAAACGCCACTGTTGGCAATAATTAACATAATAATATATAGATTAGTTTATTATATGTTAATATTTATTTATTATTAGCAACAAAACTGTTATTCTACCATATTTAATAATTAGCAGACACTGTTTTGATGTGAAAATGTTCAGAATATGTTTAATGTTTATATTATTGTTTAAAAACACAAATGACTGTATAAATGATTAAATATGAATAAAGCATAAATATTAATAATAATTTATATTATAATTAACAGTACTAATAATTTAATTAAGTATTGTAATTGTTATGCAATGATGTTGTTGGTGCCATCTATTATTAGGCTGGATAATAACAATGTTAGTTAATATTACTTAAAAGTAATTCATGTAAAATAAATTAAATGTGAGTCATGTAAAATCACTAAAATATGTATTTTGAATATTAAGCTATGTTTTGTGAATTGTTTCGCAGTAATTACATTTGTTTGTATAAAAGAAGTTGTAGTTGCTATAACCAACACAAAATGGCTAATTGTGTAAAAACCACTGAATAACTCAGGCGTGGCTTTTTGTTGTAAACAAGTAATGTTAAAGTTTTATAGAATTGTATTGTATTTTCATTGTAAAAGAACTTATGTGTGTAAATCCTGGCTTAACGCCGACATCAGAAGTGGGATCACAGCCCCAAAATTAATCGTAAGCCTCCGAATGAAGTAGCCCACTGTTGAACAAGTGATGGGTCTCTCAACCTGTATTAAAAAGGCGAAAAGTGATGATAGCTGCAAATGCTGTACCCTTGTAGTGGCATTATAACTTTTATTTGCCGCCGTTCAACTCCGATGAGGGCGTGACATCAAGACCGATGCGGAAATGTGGACGAAACTATCATGAAGCTAATTGTTTCATCGCATGAACATCGAGTTCAAAAGAGCAAGCAAGACATAAGCCGATATCTGGTCTTTGTATTGAACCGCATTGGAGCAAGTGAGGGACGAACTGATCCATGCATTCAGTAAAGTTGTGGATATTTAAAATGAGTTCTAGACCGTGGATGTTTTGGAAAAGCTACTGACGCTGAGATGGTAAAAATACTGATTTCAGGTATTTATCTTAAATTTATTCGATCCAAGTTATTGAGAAATACGCTGTGGTATGTATTTCGCTTCCTAAATAATATCGATTCTAAAAACGTTCCGAAAGCGTCAAATTGAAAATGTACTGTAAATATAATGTCTAAACATAACTCAGTTTTATCACAATCACATAATGATTCCTTCAGTTTTCGTGGCACTTTTAGTAACACTAAGGTTTTAAATGTGGTTACTGGATCACTTGCGTAATTTCGAGAAAACTTGTTACCGCCGTCAAGATGACAAACGTATCACCACAATTAAGACTTAAATCATTGCAGATCTAATTTAGTAAGCTAAACAACTTCATGTAAAGTTTTTGAGCATAAGGGGTCAACTGATTTCAAAACAAAGCATTGTGACTTTTAATGGAGAAAAATACTAGAACTATTATAGAATTTCATATGGTAATCATAATCATATGGTAATACTGACAGTCTTGCTGACATCCTAATAGGTTTTAATCTTTTAAAAATAACTTCTCAGTGTTGCACTCTTTGAGGAGAACATATCTATTTTTATAAGTTTCTATCCAGTGAACGCTCAAGTTTGGAGTCATTATTCAATCATCATGTAACTTTTGCAAATCATGTCTCATAGATGGTGATCAGGCAGATAAAAGTTGGATTTGAAATAATTAATTTGGATAGGATAGTACAACGCTGTACATACTGTATGTCTCCTGTTTATTGTGAGGAGTTCAAGCATATTACAATAAAAATAAAAATAAACTTTTAATAATATGCCATAATAAGAGACAGCTCATCCCTGTTCAGCAGCTCCATATTATTACTTTTCCTTTCATAATTATTTATTTTTGGATGAGTGATTAACTCTCTGCACCCTAGGTTTCTAGTGGGGGTGCTGCTTTATTATTAGTCAAGAAAAAGGATGGCACAGATCTCTATGTGATTTCTGTTTTTAAAATCTTAGTTCCATTTTTGGAAACCTGTCACTTTTAAAAATTCACCAAGATAAAAGATAATTCAGGAGTTTCAAAAACTTGTGAACAATATGAAATTCAGTACCACATTATTGCAAAGAGAGCGAGCATGGTCAACAGGCATGCTGAACTATTGATGGGTCATAAATGTCACATGTTTGTAAAATATCAATTAATAAGATCTGACAGGCAGCTTTAAGAATTACAGTTGATTAAAAGCTGCAGCACAACAATAAAACAAAAATGCAGAGGCATTAGAAGGATGATGTTCCCTACCAGTCATTAAAATAAAGCAAATTGAAAATGGTCCGCTGAATGATGAATTAGGGGAAGTTGAATCAGCTGGTAAAAAATGGATGGACGAGCGGTCTCTGTCATCTAATGTGTTTTGGTAAAGGTAAAGGTTTGGTAATGGTAACGGTTTGATATAGGTAAATCTATCCTCTTAATGTCAGAGGATTCTGATAACTGACAAATTGACCGTATGGGCAGAGAGATTTGTTCTGCTGTAAAATGATTTATAATTTGTTATGGTATCTACTTTTATTTTCCTATCCAATTATCCTTCCTAAAACGCTGGCGGGCCACCATGCGAATCCTTAAACCTGGTCTTGTTGGCTAGATCCCGTATGGGTGATGCCTTATGAGTTGGCTAGATCCCGTATGGTGATGCCTTATGAGTTGGCTAGATCCCGAATGGGTGATGCCTTATGAGTTGGCTAGATCCCGAATGGGTGATGCCTTATGAGTTGGCTAGATCCCGAATGGGTGATGCCTTTTGGGTTGGCTAGATCCCGAGAGGGTGATGCCTTGTGGGTTGGCTAGATCCCAAGTGGGTGATGCCTTGTGAGTTGGCTAGATCCCGAATGGGTGATGCCGAGTGTGTTGGCTAGATCCCGTAAGGGTGATGCCTGGTAAGTTGGCTAGATCCTGTAAGGGTGATGGCTTGCGAGTTAACTAGACCCGTATGGGTGATGCTTTGTGTGTTTGGTAAATCCCGTTGGGTAATCCTCTTGTGTGTTAGCTAGATCTCGTAAGGGTGAATGGTGCCTTGTGTGTTGGGCAGATCCCAGTAGGGGATATGCCTTGTTTACTGTTATGTGAAATGCTAAAACAGCGCAAGGGACGCGCTGGAATCAGTATGGCCGTATGGGCGCAAACGCCACTGTTGGCAATAATTAACATAATAATATATAGATTAGTTTATTATATGTTAATATTTATTTATTATTAGCAACAAAACTGTTATTCTACCATATTTAATAATTAGCAGACACTGTTTTGATGTGAAAATGTTCAGAATATGTTTAATGTTTATATTATTGTTTAAAAACACAAATGACTGTATAAATGATTAAATATGAATAAAGCATAAATATTAATAATAATTTATATTATAATTAACAGTACTAATAATTTAATTAAGTATTGTAATTGTTATGCAATGATGTTGTTGGTGCCATCTATTATTAGGCTGGATAATAACAATGTTAGTTAATATTACTTAAAAGTAATTCATGTAAAATAAATTAAATGTGAGTCATGTAAAATCACTAAAATATGTATTTTGAATATTAAGCTATGTTTTGTGAATTGTTTCGCAGTAATTACATTTGTTTGTATAAAAGAAGTTGTAGTTGCTATAACCAACACAAAATGGCTAATTGTGTAAAAACCACTGAATAACTCAGGCGTGGCTTTTTGTTGTAAACAAGTAATGTTAAAGTTTTATAGAATTGTATTGTATTTTCATTGTAAAAGAACTTATGTGTGTAAATCCTGGCTTAACGCCGACATATCCATTTCAGATACAATTACATGCCTTGATTTATTTGTATACATTCCTATTGTTACCGCAAAGTTAGCTTATTCAGTTACTAAACAACGAAACGCATCTCTTGAAATTTTAAGATCACCCTCTTAAGTAGACACGGCGATTAGAGTATTCCTAACTAAGTCACTCACAAAAAATGGAAGTTGGTCACCTTCGAACCATTTGAAGGTATATTATATGTTGTTCTGCTCAGTCCAACCATACTCCAATGGGTCTAAAGCTGTGCAAGCTCAATACCACCGTGTAAGAGTGAGCTTTATCAACAAATTTTGAGGGCCCACTATATTTCTTCTATTAGGAGAAATGCTTACAAAAAGCAATCCACAACTTTAGACCCATTGGAGTATGGTTGGATTGAGCAAGACAACATATATGCCTTCAAATGGTTCGAAGGTGACCAACTTCCATTTTTTGTGAGTGACTTAATCACCAATATTCCTGGTAAGTTGATAACAATTCTTTCTCGAACATGTTCAGATCAATTTACGTTCATTTTACAATTTATGTTTTATTTTTGCAGTACTCTATTCAATGGCTGATGAAGACGAGTCGCCTAACGATAAAGATGACTCCGATGATGATTATGATGATGATGATGATGATGAATGAAGATTGATATATAATATGTAATGCATGCATGATATATTTTTTTAACTGATTTAACACTTTTAAATTTTGTCTCGACGAAATAAAAATGGGAATTGAATTATTTTTTGATCAGCATTGTAGCGTATTATTTATAATTATTCCATAAAAAATTCACTTCTTTACTGTCTAACTAATGAAGTTTAGTATATAGAATATAAAAAAATATTAATTTCGGTAAATACATTGCTAAAGTAAATCGCAAGTAAATTATATTCCTCTAAAACAGTGAACGGAAAACATAATATACATCTGGCCGGGTAGTAGCTAAGATTTTATTATATGTTGATGTGTGTACGCAATGTAGAGGTCTGCCGTGATCAATATAAGTTTTTAAGACTTATAATAAACAACATATTATTATATCAATGGCAGATCTGGTCAATAACTTTCAAAATTTTATTTTTTTAGCATTTTCAAAGTGGTCTGCCACAAAGTAAAATGCGCGATAATGGTCTGCCATTCTTATTTTCCGATAATAATAATCATATATTTTCAAAATTTCAAAACGGCAGACGTGGTCAAATGGATTTAAAATCCGTCAAAATCGGTACCTGTCCTACCTGAGCGCTCGGCGCGTGGACCACTTTGAGCTTAGTGAGTCCCCACCTCATGCATGGTAGGTATAGGGGTCTCAATGTACGAAAATTCAGGTCTGGTCAAATACATACAGGTAGAGCCCACGGGCTCTTGGGCTATATGGCACATGAAACTAACTTTGACTGAATAGTTGCGAGACTTATTAACCTCAAAATATTTTGGTTTAGTTCACAAGTTTTTTTTTTTTAATAGTTTTTAAAGGCTTGGAAATAAAGTCCTTTAAGCCAATTTCACATGATTGGGGTCGTTGGAAACAGATAAAAATCAGCGCAGTCTTCGATCTGTCACTGATTCCTGGTTTGTAGCAGTACTATTGATTTCTACCAGTGTACAGTTTCTGAACGTCAAAACGTCAGCGAGGGATGTCCGCCATGACACCGATTCTCTTTCAAATCCAGTCGCTAAGAGCAGCGCAACAATTTTATATTTCTCTTATATTAAGTCTTTAATTTGTCATATAAAGGTACAATAAATATCTCAAAACAATAAATACAGTCCACGTTCAATTACCTTAACGCAATAATCAGCCTTTCTCTCTCTCTTTCGGGTCGTCGTGTCCTTATGGGGGCGCGGAACGGGCCTCGAGGATCCCCCTCTACCCGGGCTTGTGACTTCCTAATCGAGGCAGGGGTGATACACTGCACTTTGGAGTTTTGCAGGATTAGGCGCGTTGGGTGGGGGGACGTTGTTAATGATGAAGGTGGAGGCGAAGATCTTCTCTCTTCTCTTCTTCTTCATCTTCTCCATCTTCTCTCTTCTTTCTTCCTAAATGAGGGGCGGCTGCTTCTCTCCGCTTATTTTTTTAGTTACATTTGAGTTATACTAATAGGATGTGTCGTGAGACTGTATTGGCTTGCTGTCTGCTTTGAAGTTTTGGATAGCCTCATGCTGTACGATGAACCATGTAATTAACGTTGTCATTTCTTTTATTGAGGAGGTTTCATATGTCCGTTTCGGTGGTGAGCTCATGAGTCTAGTGTACTAAAAACGCACCAGATATTTACAAAATATATTAGACGAGTTAGTATATTAGTGATAGAAGAATTTCTTTTAGATATTTACTTGTTCATTGAGCGTAATCTCGTATATGTAAGTGAGCGTAAATCACGGTTTTCATTTATTCTGAAAATAGCCTGCGCATAATATGAAGTGCCCTCATGAATATTCACGATTGTTAGTCTTCGAGAGGTATGTAATCACGTACTAATTATATATCACATACAAAATTGTTTTTTAGCTGGCTAGACAAGATTGTCTTGAAGATGCAAGTGTGCTTAAAAAACTATTCATTAGTCGTAGTACGTTGTAATTAGTTGTATGCTGTGTTAGTTTTTTTACTTTTCATTGTATGTATTTTTACAACTTTGGCGTGTTTTTCTAATTTTATTTTATTAATATTACGAAGTTACTTATACGAAAAAATATAACTCAATTGAAAAATTATTAATGAAAGTATTCAAGTAAATAACTTTTATTTTGTGTTATGGTATTCTTTTCTTGATGGATAATTTTTAGCATTAGTCGATTTTAAATCGATATATTCGGCCATACAGTTTTACGAAATCAGCTTTTTTTTAGAACAGCAGCTGATTAGCGAAGTGAGTAGATACAATAGTATCTTGATGAAAAAAAGTTGAAACTTCCGTGGGCTTATGGGTAAGATGTGCCGCGTACGAGTATATCAAGTAATTTAAATATACTGGCATTAAAATACTCAAACAGGTACCATGTTTTTTTCTAAAAAAATGAAGCTGGCATATTTTGTCGAATAATTTCTATTATTTCCAGTTTTCGTGGTCACGGACGAATAAAGTTTTATCCGTCGGTATTTGATTATTGTGCCAACTATAGTCTATTATCAAGACATATATTATTTCCATACACATTTATTAAAGGTGCATAAATCGAGTTTCCTTAGTATAGTCCCAGTTGAAAGCTGATTTATCCGTTGACACTGACCCAAAAGCCGCCCTCCTTCCTTCCCCCACAGAATAACGCAGACAGAGTAACTCCCCTTTTCGCACATCACTAAATACAAATAAGCTAATCTGTAACTTTTTTGTGACTTACTTTTGATTTCCTTTAGTAGTTTTTTTACGACTCTTCACAATCTATAATTCAGGTATGTGATATAGGGGAAGTAAAATCGTTGCCATAAAAGATGATTTTATCTCGTCATTCGACATGAATGAATACTGCATGTTTTAGGAAATACAGACATTTGCGCCTGACTTTTTCTTTATGATAAAATAAAAAATATGAAAATATCATTTGTACACAGTTTGGTTATAGTGACGTTTATTGTAATTATATTAATTAATCTAAAACGGCGTAATCAATTTAATTAAATAAGTCTTTTTTATGTGTGCGTTTGTTTTTATCCTTTAAACTTAAAAAAAATAGTATTAAAACATAATTTATAGATAAATAAAGTAGGAATCTAATATTTTTTTATTTTTTTTTATTGCCTTTGTAGGCAGACGGGCATACGGCCCACCTGATGGTGAGTGGTTACCGTCGCCCATGGACTTCAGCAATGCAAGGGGCAGAGCCAAGCCGCTGCCTACCGCTTAATACTCTCCACAAGCCTCGTTTGAAGAAGGACATGTCATAGCGCTCGGGAAACACCGTGGAGGGGAGCTCATTCCATAGCCGGATGGTACGTGGCAAAAAAGATCTCTGGAAACGCACTGTGGATGACCGCAGCGGCTCCAGGTAGTATGGATGAACTCTACTCCGGTGGCGGGCGGTGCGATGGTAAAAACGAGATGCTGGTATCATCTCGAACAATTCCTCAGAGCACTCCCCATGGAACATACGGTATAAAATACAGAGGGAACCGAAGTCCCTCCGCAGACCCAGAGGCTCCAAATATAGAATATGAATACTGAAATATTAAAAGAAAACTGAGAAAAGAGGTTAAAGATATTTTTGGCTCGTAGCCTATTTTGTTATAGAATCTGTGGTGAATAATGTAGCATGAAAAAAAAATTTTAAATGTGGTGTCGTGGGACACCAGGTAGGAACGAAGTTCCTTCGGCTAATGTAGAATCGACACAATTTGCAAAAAAAACAGCAAGAAAGATAATATAGAAAACCTTACAAAGATTTTAGTATGTACACACAATATTAACCAATGTAAAATATTTTATATTTATAAAAGAAAGAGAATGGATGAGAGAACGAAAAGAAAGAGGGAGAAAGAAAAAGGTATTATACACTACTCGCTTGTGTATGCGACTGTCGCGCCTGCGCACGTCTCATTTAACGCTTTTATTCCACGCACTTTTTTCCACGGATTTTTTCTTACGGTTTTACTATCACATTTTTTTCAGTTCGGTCGCGCAGCAAAATCCCTATCCCCTCCAAGCCTGCCGTAAGGAACTTCGTTCCAAAAAGAAACAAAGATGTACATGGATACATGTAATCAAGTCAACATGTCATACACTTTACTACAACCCAATAAAAATAACGCGGCGCTCGTAAACCAAAACGAGGTACCTGAAAATTATTGCATTTTTATTTTGAACACGCTTTAATAAAATAATTTCTTAGTACCGTGCAATAAAGCGCTTATAGGCAATAAGTCCTCCATTTGCCGGATTAACAGTTTATGACGGCTGTCTCATTGTACTTTTATTTATTCATAAACGCGAGAAAAATTGTCTTACTCCAGGATTGACATAAATAATATAATTCGCCGGTTAGATGTAAGGTTGGATGCATCTTAAAATAAATAAGCAATCGGGAAAAAGGACAATAAAAGCCTTATAGAATATTCATTGTTTGAATTAGTGTGTGAGAGCCTTTGTTGTCTGTTCTATGCTGATTTTACTAGCAAAATATCGCTTATAATCGCACTCCTAGCGGACCGAACATGTCTCGGTAGGTTTGTGTCAATTAAAACAATTAAAATAACTGATTTTTTTAGTGTTTCAAGCGAAATTAAGTTAAAAGCTTCGAAAAAATAACGATTGCTGTACTTTATTAAAACAGAGGTGACACAAATTGAAAACAAAACTTAATATATTGCAGTTTTAAATCTCTCGTAAACATGTTTGATTCAACAAATTTTATAATTAAAAATTTTCTTTCTACGGTTTCTACATTCACTATTTTTTTTGTAAATTAGTAAAAAAGTATTAGACAATAAATCTTGTATTAGTAACCGAAATAACTTAAATTAAAATTTATGTAACTTTATCTCAAATATCAAATAAATCCATTCACAGATCTTATGCCTAGGCAGTGTACAGATGCAATGTTTTGTACTTTCATTAATAAGGAAAACGGTATTTTATAAAGGTAATAAATAATTCTTTTGAAGCCTTCTAGCTTAAGAACAGATGAGCGAATCGAAAATAGCGGTAGACGCATCACGAAGTCAAGCCGGGGCCTTATATCTCGAAGGATTGATGAGAGCGCGGAGGCTCCAATCTCGGCGGTCCGTGCTAGAGGCGTGGTCGCTTAGCGAACCCGTCAGCCGGTCTCCGGACCATCGAGGCGGTGCGCCCAGTCCTGGCGGAATGGGTGAGCCGTGACCGAGGACGTCTCACCTTCCGGTTAGCACAAATGCTCACCGGCCATGGGTGTTTGGGCCGGTACCTGCATCGCGTCGCCTGGAGGGAACAGACGATGGAGTGTCGCCATTTCGATTTGACGCTGCCGACCGTTGTGGCTACGATGCTCGGCTCGATGATTTTACTAAGGGCTCTAAACCGTCAAGTCCCACATACCCCGCGTACCTCCTAGGCGTGGAGGCCTCTCATGAGGCTCGGCCCACTGCCCGAAAAATAAATAAATAATAATAATAAAGGGTTTTATATCTATATACCATATATCTATCTATAGATATATTCCAATGGTATGGACCAAAATGTGTTAGCTGTAATTCGCCCATGTTTCAAACGGATACTCGATTTTGTTTCAATATCACTCATTATAACAAACTAATTAATCTATCTATAAAGTTGTGATTGTACTTATTATTATAATTTTAAATAAGACTCCAATATGTTGCTCTGTAAAAACGAACTATTTTATTGCTTTCAATTACATATCAAACTACTACTACTATTCCTACTCCTGTAAAAACAAAGAAACGACATATTAAGTCTATTCTTATAGTAAATTCCTTCACAATTCTACATACAAATAAATTTTATAACTTCATACTTTTTCATCTCTGTCATCGTTGTTTAATTGACACATTCCGCATTAATTGGAACTGCTTTACGAGCAAGCAAGAGAGTCCAATTTCTTTACATATTGTATTAAATTAATTCGCTTAATTTTTTTTTATTGCTTAGATGGGTGGACGAGCTCACAGCCCACCTTGTGTTAATTGGTTACTGGAGCCCATAGACATCTACGATGTAAATGTGCCACCCACCTTGAGATATCAGTTCCAAGGTCTCAAGTATAGTTACAACGGCTGCCCCGCCCTTCAAACCGAAACACATTACTGCTTCACGGCCGAAATAGGCAGGGGCTAGTGGTACCTACCCGCGCGGACTCACAAGAGGTCCTACCACCAGTAAGGAAAAACAAGATAAAGAGGTAAAAAGATAAAGAGATAAAAAGATAAAGAGGTTTAAAAACAGTAGCATATTAGATATGGAGTCATCGATCGCTGAAGCGACTTAAAAAGTTGTTGACTTTTAATTTCCCCGTTGCCTTTCGCCTCGGACAAGTTTCGTGTTCGTTAAAGCAGTCGTTATAACTTTTGTTCTATCCGATTTTACAACACCTTTTTACTACGGCTTTCATCCGTTGCTAAAGTTAATAATAACTGGTACCGGATCAATACGTTATTATGCTCTCTTCATCTTTGAATATTGCATATGAAAGATACAAAATGCATTTACCTCTTTATGTACGTACGAATATGTAGATAATAAGCACATATAAAACATAGATCACAGAGTAGTTAGACTTCGGATACCACACATACAAAGGTCGGTTCATTAGTTTGTCGTCAATTAGGGTATTAAAGTTATTTCTATCATCATTATCCTGCCCTTCTCTCAGTCACCTGGGGTCGGCGCAACATGTTTTCTCCTTCCACACTCTTCTATCATATACAATTTCATCGCCTACTCCCCTCTTACCCATATCGTCTTTCACGCAATCCATCCATTTCTTCTTAGGTCTACCTCTTCCTCTATATCCTTCCATATTCATAGTTAACATTTTCTTACCAACCTCATTTTCGTTTCGTCTCATCACATGTCCAAAGTTATTTCTATATTCTTGTTAACTCTAAAAAAAATATTTTAATCATTCGTAAAGCGTGTTCCGTAACAACTTTTATATGGTAGAATAAATAAATTTCATGGCAAAGCCATTTCAAAACAAAACCATTCAATTGAAAAAAATGATAGATCCGGTTCACCATTCATTCAGTCTTCCAGATACTTCTTATCGTTGTAAACAATTAACGCTTCATCACTTCATAAACAATTTAAAGTAATTTAGATAAGGAATTAAAAGCGAAATGAATTGCGAAACTCGAAAGTTCATCAAGAGCTTCGGAAATACGATAAAATTGTTTCGCGTTGGACGAATCCTGTTTTCGAGATATTAATAATTGTATTATTCGAAATAACAGTAAGAACAAGTTCATTTGTTAATGATTCGAAGTGTACGGTTTTTTAAGCTATTGCATAGCTTTTATTGCGGGCTTTGAGCGCGGCGACCGAATCATGAAATTCCGTAACGAAAAAAACCTAACACCCCTCACTCCGCCTACCATGTAGCTCGCGTTCAACACATTAACACGTTGCGCTTGTGTAGTATTTGTGAATAATCGCGTGGCGTGACGTCACACTACATGTGCATCATGAAAAGTCTGCCCATCTCTCTCTCTCGCGCGGTCTAGCTTATGAGTGTGAAGGGGACAGTTAATGTTTTGCTTTTATTAATGTTTAATATAGCGTGGTCTTGTTTTATTATTGTTTTAATTTATTAATTTAAAAATTAAATTATCATTTTCTAATTATAATTTTGATAAAAAATGCGATGCAATAGCTTTATTGCGGCAGTTCCCGAGTGCCACACGTTTCTTTTAAATACTTTTCTTTTCTCGACACGTTTTGTAATCATGACTGGACAGTAGAAAATTGCATTGGCAGTGGTTAGCTAATAATGCGTTACGAGTAATATTTTAAAGATTTACAAACTAGACGTCGACGTAGAGAAAATCTCTTTTAAATCCATTTTACTTTAAAACGCAACTCTTAAAACTTCCGAAGTGTATACGGGGTAGTTTAGTTTGAATAAAGTTATACGAGCTTCAGACGGAAGCAGATTTTTAATTTAATTTCAAAGAACTGCTGAAGCGTTTTCTTTTGTTGCGATATTTTTCTTAGTCGTTTGAGCTCTTGGCAGAGTGGTCAAGGTCATCAGTTCGGGTGGTGGTGCGCTTCACAAGACGTCAGCATTCTTCGCGTACCGCGGCCTTTCTTGGGCACTCGTTGACGGGACCGCTTAGAGCTAGCTGCCTTTATTTGGTCGCTTCATCGTAAAGATAAATTGCCGCGCGGTATTGTACCCTCAATCATGCCCTGCACCACAAGGCACTCCACTGAGTCGTCATCCCATCGCGACACATGTCCGAAGAAAGTGAGAATGCGATATTAAGCGGTAGGCACGGCTTGGCTCTGCCCCTGGCATTGCTGAAGTCCACTCACCATCAGGTGGGCCGTATGCTCGTCTGCCTACCAGGACAATAAAAAAAATGCGACCCTGAACGATGGAGAATAGACGCTGTTTGATACCGAGTTCATGTAGAATTGACTGATTCGTTCTGAACTCCGACCACGTTATTTGCAGCATTCTTCTCTATCACCACATTTCGACAGCAACTATCCTTTTTTTCTCACTGCCACGCGGTGTTGTACCTACTCTAAATCATGCCCTGCACCACAAGGTGGTCAACTGAACCGTCACCCCTTCGCGACTCATGTCCGAAGAAAGTGACGTAACCTGCATTTCGAGAGCAATTATCCTTTTTTTCTCACTTGGATATTAAGAGAAAAGTGAGTCCGCGCGGGTAGATACCACCACCCTACACTTTGATGTACCACCACCCTGCCTATTTCTGCCGTGGAGCTGTAATGCGTTTCGGTTTGAATGGTGGAGCAGCCGTTGTAACTATACTGAGACCTTAGAACTTATATCTCAAGGTGGGTGGCGTATTTACGTCGTAGATGTCTATGGGCTCCAGTAACCACTTAACATTAGGTGGGCTGTGAGCTCGTTCACCCATCTAAGCAATAAATAAATAAAAGTGAAAAGAGAAAAATGGTCTCAGCAGCTTAAACAAAATATATTATGACGTAATAAATGAAAAACAATTTCTGACAGCGTGGAATTTATTTTTGTACGCTTTGGACATTTGTGACCGGCTCGAATATATTATAATTATCACTTTAAACATTACGAGACTCGCAATTTTAATGTGTTTTTACGGTCACGAGCCGACTCTAATCTCCAGACAGCAGCCGCTAAACTAAAATATTAGGGCTTTTAAATTCTATTTTTGTTTGTATTGTTTTTTAGATAGCACATTTATTAATAGTTCAAAATACAGTAAAATGGAGAAATTTTGTGTTTAACAGTTTTTATTAGTTTGGGCAATATTTGTCTATTTATATTTTATTTGTTGATCTATGTATTTTCATGTTTATTTCACAAGCGTCAAGGCATTCGTATCTACTCGTATAACATTTTTTTTATTTATTGCTTAGATGGGTGGACGAGCTCACAGCCCACCTGGTGTTAAGTGGTTAATGGAGCCCATAGACATCTACAACGTAAATGCGTCACCCACCTTGAGATATAAGTTCTAAGGTCTCAGTATAGTTACAACGGCTACCCCACCCTTCGAACCGAAACGCATTACTGCTTCACGGCGGAAATAGGCGGGGTGGTGGTACCTACCCGTGCGGACTCCCAAGAGGTCCTACCACCAGTGATTACGCAAATTATAATTTTGCGGGCTTAATTTTTATTACACGATATTATTCCTTCACCGTGGAAGTCAATCGTGAACATTTGTTGAGTACGTATTTCATTAGAAAAATTGGTACCCGCCTGGGATTTGAACACCGGTGCATCGCTACACACGAATGCACCGGACGTCTTATTCTTTAGGCCACGACGATAAAGACGACCGACAATAGTATGTACAATAGTTTTAATCACTTTGGCCTATTATCCCATTCCACGAAACCCTATGGCCGTGCGGCCAATGATCGTAGGTGCTGGAGGGACATTGCAAGAAGTAGAATCCTGTCAAAATATGATGGTCACAATCCTCAGCAGTGAGGAAATGACGCGAGGAGGAGTGGCCTATTATCTTGATATAGAGCGCCGGAATGGAAAATATCATTTAATTATCTATTAATCTGGCTTGTTGTTAAGGCGGTTTCTTTTAGTTAATCTTTTTTAATCTAAGGTTTCGTTACAAGTCAGAATGTTAGCCGTTCAAGAGAAAATGGCGATTAGGTCAAGGTACATAAAAGTAAAGGTACATATTATGTGGTCACCGTCTTAACCCATAGACATAAAATTGTATACTCTAGACTCTAGAGCAGTCTTTCTCAAAGTAGGCGATAACGCCCCCTTGGGGGCGTTTGAAACCTCGAGGGGGGCGTTAAGGGGACCAGGAAAAAATGGGGGGCGTTGATGTGGGTTAGGGGGGCGCTGTAAAATTTGTAATTTCATTTACTTTATAGTATTTTAAATTTCACTAAAATTAAAACTCACCTACTACACAATAACGAATAATTAGTGTATATTTCTACCCTGTATGATGTTATAAAAACTTAAAATAATTAACATAGATTTCGTAGGATAGCCCACACACCGTACGCAATCAAGTTGTAACAAGTTTCTGCGGAACATGATCGCTGATAGTTAAAAAATTAGAGCAATTTTACCTTAATTACATTGCAACAGAAATTATTTTAAACATTAGAAAAAAAACTACCATGCAGTGTTTTAAAATATTACACATACGTAAACTAACACAAATTGAGGTTTTCTTTACTTTCTTTCTTGTTTTTAACATAAGGGCATTTTACAGCATTTTCCTAGCATTTTATAAGAAATTACTGATGTAAGAATCATAATTTTTATATAAAATGGAAATGCGTATATCATTATTGTTCAAAAACTTGTCTTAGATTATTATTTTTTACAATTTACCCATTACCGTCCAATGTCAAATAGTATAGTAAGCCTAAACAGCTCACTTATTATAAACATTGTTTACTATTTTATTTCTGTATAATAATAGGTTGGGGAAAAAGTTTCTTCGCATTTTTTAAGAAAATTCACAATTTTTTTTAATATAGTTTATTCACATTTAACTAAAGTATGTCGGTACCATTTTGTTCGATAACTTGATAACATGATCCCATTGCTATAGAAATTTTGGGGCTTCTGATCAAAACACCGCGACAATTGGTTTTGGCAGTCCTCTCGTGATGTTAACCTGACACTGCCTAAAGAATTCTGAAGAGACCGAAACAGGTAGAAATCTGAAGGTGCAAGGTCAGGACTATACGGTGGATACATTAAAACCTCCCAGCCAAGCTCTCTTAATTTTTGCTGAGTGGCTAAAGATGTGTGAGGTCTAGCGTTATCGTGATGAAAAACCACACCCCTTCTGTTAATTCCGGCCGCTTTTTCCGAATTTCTTGCTTTAATCTCATCAGTTGTTCGCAGTAGAGTTCAGAATCGATGGTCCTGCCTGGTGGTAACAGCTCATAATGTATAATGAGCTCATAATGTATAATGCCCTTCCAATCCCACCACACACACAGCATCACCTTGTTGCGAGTTAACCCGGGTTTCGCCAGAGTCTGTGAAGCCTGACCGGCCTTTGACCACAACCTTTCTCGTACGTTCTTGTCATACGTGATCCACTTTTCATCACCAGTTATCAGCTTCTTCAAAAATGGTTCGGTTTCATTACGTCGTAATAAAGAATCACAAATGAGTACACGGTTCATTAGGTTTCTTTCAATGAGCTTTTTTGTGTACCCAGTTTTTTTCAAATGCGCCATAACTATTTTGTGGTCAATTCCCAGTTCTTCAGTTACGTCGTAATTACTGATATGCCGATCTTGCCCCACTTTTTCAAAAATGGCATCGATTTTATCCGTAATAGGGCGACCAGAGCGACGTGCATTTTTGACATCAACATTTCCGGATTGAAAACGCTTAAGCCAAATTTGTGCTACTCTCACAGACACTGCACTAGGTCCATAAACATCGCAATTTTTTTTCACGTCTTGCGTTGCTTTTTTACCTTTTTTGTAGTAAAATTTTAAAATCTATCGAATATCTTCATTAGATTCACTCATCTTGACAGTACGAAAAATAAATAAAAATCACACATCTTCCTAATTTTAATTTGGAATTATCTTCTTTCGAATTTAAACTTTTAATGATACCAAAACCAGCCAGATACAAATAGTATAGGCAAAGAGATTTTATTACAAGTTCATACATTTCTAAGCTATTGCATAGCTTTTATCGCGGGCCTTGAGCGCGGCGACCGAATCATGAAATTCCGTAACGAAAAAAACCTAACATCCCTCACTCCGCCTACCATGTAGCTCGCGTTCAACACATTCATACGTTGCACTTGTGTAGTGTTTGTGAATAAGCGCGTGGCGTGACGTCACACTGCATGCGCATCATGAAAAGTCTGCCCATCTCTCTCTCGCGCGGTTTAGCTTATGAGTGTGAAGGGGACAGTTAAGGTTTTGCCTTTATTAAGTTTTAATATAGCTGGTCTTGTTTTATTCTTGTTTTAATATTAAATTATCATTGTCTAATTATATAGTCATTAAAAAATGCTATGCAATAGCTTTAACGCCGCAGTTCCCGAGTGCCACACGTTTTTTTTTTGTCAGGTGGAAATCGCCGGTCTTCCGCCCTTCACTGGGGATGGAAGGCGGGGCATGTCGGAATCGAACCGACTAAAACCTCCTGTCGCTCAACAACCAGCATCCAAACGTCGCATGGGACAGAGAGCTCATGAAAAGGCAAAGGGGGGAAAGTGAAGTGTTTAGTGCGGAGCACATTACTCCCATCACCCTCCCCCTCGGGATGCCGGACTGGCGGTCGTCGGTGTCACGACCACCAGCCCTCTCGGTCGGCAGGCTGTCCGAAGCCCGCCTAGATGGCGCCGGTTAGAATGGTCTATCCTACGGAATACCCCGCTGGGTCAGAACTAGCGTGGGTTGAGGATAGCCGGCCTTCCATCACCCGGATGCTCATGCGTAAAACGTGTGCAGAGCAGCTTGCACATCGTCTTCTTAGGCCCCCTTCGCCGGTCCCCAGGCCGACATCTGAGGAAGACCCGAAACACTTAGAGGGCCAGAGCTTGGGCGAGATCCGCCTCTCTGGACCCCGCTCGACGGCAGTGGGCCTGTGCATCTCTCGCGCACCCCGCCGCCTCCTTTTGCGAGATGGTGCACTCGCAGAAGTCGAGCATCGCCTTCCACGACTCGTCGTCACCGAGCATCGATGCCAGAACACTCGGCAACGACAAGTCGTTTCCTATTTTTGCCACGCCGCCACCCCTCCCATGCGGGGCAGGCGACGAGCGTATGCTCTGCCGTGTCCAAGTCACAACCACAATGGTGGCACTCTGCCGTAGGCTCGGCTCCGATCCGGTGCAGGAACTCACCGAAGCAACCTTACCATGCCTAGTAAGTACCTGCGGGAGCCGGAAAGTGAGGCGTCCTCTATCACGATTCACCCAATTCACAAGAACCGGATGAATCGCCTCGACGGTCCTACGACTAGCCGAAGGATCGACCAGCCGCCTGGACGATGACTCCAGCACGGACCGCCGAGATTGGGCCCTCCGCGCTCTGACCACACTGAGGCTGGGACGCGCCACGCCACACGGGCACCTCGTATAAGGCCATTGACCGCACCACCCCAGTATAGAGACGGCGCGTCACCTAGTCAGGCCCCCCGATGTTGGGAAGAAGTCGGCTTAACGCGCCGGCCACCCCCAACAAACGAGGGACCAGGTTCTGAAAGTGAACACGGAAGGTCCAACGACTGTCCAGAATGAGGCCGAGGTACTTCAACTGCACCCCGACCCGATACGGACGCCTCCAACCACGATATGGGCATCGACAGGTGGCACTCTCCGGGGCCTGTGGAACCACATAGCCTCGGATTTACTAAGTGTCACGTCGAGGCCCAATCTCCTGATTTTGGCGACGACATGCGCCACCCCAGCGGTGGCAAGACGAGCAAACTCAGCAAAACTCCCCACCGGGACACGACCAGCGTGTCGTCTGCGTAACAGATTACGCTTAGGCCCGGGAGGAGGGCACCTCTCAGTACCCAGTCATACCCGATATTCCACAAAAGGGGGCCGAGCACCGACCCCTGTGAAACACCGCGCACGACCGGGAACCTGTGCACGATCCCACCGTGTCCAGTACACGTGACCGATCTGTCCTCCAAGTAGGAAGCCACCAGTCGGCGAAGGTAGGGGGGCGCTCCGTGTCTTACCAGGGGCATTTTTTTAAATAAAATAACACTTATTGCGGCATAACTATAATAGTTAGACATATGCTGTCGCGGCACTTTTTGTAAATAATAATGTTCTTTACAAAGTCGTAGTACATTATTTTATTCTATCATCAATAGTTTTCGAAGGGCACGCGACGTAAAGAATATTTTAGGTAATTTTTTTTACACCTTGGGTTAAATTATGGGAGTTTTAGCAAGGATACCTATTTTTTTTCAAAAAAGATGTCACTCGGGAATAGTGAATCTTCCAAACAGTGATAGAATCTTTCAAATCGGTTTAGTAGTTTCGGAGCCTATTGAATACAAACAAATCTTTCCTCTTTATAATATTAGTATAGATATTAATTATTACAAATAATAAAAACGCTGACTTAGGCGGCGGTTTTTATTTGAATAAGTTCTAAATTATAAACTAAAATTCTGTGAAAAATTACCCATATTTATCTATAATACGAAATTATATTAATTTATTTTTCGTAGTTTCCTTCCTTCTTGCGTCGATAATCCTCAGTGCTGAGGGTCGTGGCCTCCTCTAATAACTTTCTCCTGCAACATCTTGCGCCATTCCTGCCTGTCCTCGGCTGTGTGGATAGCAACGTGGACTGAGGTATTGAAAGTGGAGCGTATTTGGTCCGACCAGCGCATTGTAGTTCTGCCTCTATGCTTTCTCCCGCATACCTTGCCTGTTACCAGCAGCTTTTCCAGATTGTCACCTCTCTTTCTGGCGATATGTCCAAAGATCTCGAAACTCCTCCGCGCGCATGTAGTGCTGAGGCGCATTGGAATCTTGAGCTCGGTAAGAATGGATTCGTTGGTTCTGTGTTCTGTCCAACGAATCCCGAGCATTTTCCTCCAGCACCACATCTCAAACGCGTCGATGCGTTGGCGGTCGGCTTTCTTGAGGGTCCAAGTCTCTGCGCCGTAGAGAAAAATGGAAAAGACAAGGGAGGTGACGAGCTGCTTTTTGGTATTCCTCGAGATGTTTCTGTCCGCCCAAACACGGTCCATTTGGGACATAGCTCTCTTTGCCATTCTGATTCGCCTTCTGAGGTCCTTTTCGGAGGGTCCATTACTAGCTATGACGGAGCCCAGATAAATGAAATCCTCTACGACTTCCAGGTTTAGCTTATTCGTAGTTTAATAAGTTATTATTGTTAGTAGTATTATTTACTAGTCGAAATATAAATTTTTAATTATCTTATGATGAGAATCTTATATTAATGAGAAAGATATTCAACAAAAATAGTTTCGTTCTAATAAATTAGCATAGTAATAGTACAGTGAACTAGAAATTTATTTTGGTAATTCTCAATTTAAGTAAACATATTGATGAGAAGAATTCATTTTTACTTTGCAAATTTGTAAATACACACTCTGTAGCAATGTACGGACATATAATAATATGAAGAAACAATAATAGCATCTACAAATACATACGTGCTACGTGGTACTACATTTACTAAAATTAATACAACATTTATTAATGAAATTAATGAAATTGGGGTTTTAAAGTTTTAGGGGTGTATAAAAAATGGGGGGCGCTGAAAAATAATTGATTTTCAAAGGGGGCGGTAAAAGAAATAAGTTTGATAATCACTGCTCTAGAGGCACATTTTTTAGAACATACCGCTATGTTTTGTTGGTTTTTTATAAATTAAATACTATAAGAAGCAAGAAGATGTAGTAATTAATGAAACTAGAGGTCTTGCAGTAGTCGAAATTCGACTATAATTAATTGGTATTGTAAGTTTGTACACTATTATCATAGTATTTTATACTTTTATAATCACAAATTTCGCCAAGGCTACACTACAAAAAAATATTAATAAAGACAAACAACATTTAATCTATTCTCAATTTGACAACAGACGTCAAGAACAAAAGTTTGTCAATAAATAGTATGCATGCGTGTGTGCGTCAAATACATGGTATGTAGTGTGTGTAATGTTTTCTTTATTGATTTAATGTATCTTTTATGCATTATTTAAAAAAATATTAGAATTGTGCACTTCTTCTCTATATTCTCTTTAAGTGTGGAGAATTTCATACTCCGTCCGCGCAATTGTCGTAAAAACGGATACAAAGTTTTTGCTTCACGTATTAATATATAGATGAAATAAATAAACTTAATTAACTGATGTGTTCGTTAAGTGTCAAATAAAACTTACTGTAATCTATTTTAAAGCGTTATCGATTAAAAATCTCAACTGAACTTCAAGTTAATTCTGAAGCTGACACGAATAAAAGATCGATTAATAGCATCTCGCCATCCTCGACTCTATAAACTAAGCGATATTAAGTCAAACATGTCCGATTGAATCGGAAATTAAATTCTCCGCTCCGATGCACCAGTCATTTTGCATCGAGCATTCAGTTTGCACTAGGTGTAACTACCGTTTCATTCGCTCCGAGATATCGGCCGTGCTCCGGAAATTACGTAATGGATGTGATTTACGATGGTAATCTTTAGATTTTAAGTTTCGCGTCATTTTTGAAAGAAAATATTAGGTTCTCAGGTTTAGGTTATGTGCCGTTCGCACTTAATTTATTTCCGTTTGTATTCGTATGGGAATATTTTCGTAGTCGAGTAGTGAAATGAGCTTTATTTTAAAGCCCCCTGCACTCTCGCACAAGCGTCCGATGCTCTCCGAGGTCAGATCCCGGGCTAAGATAAGGTAGTTACCGCGGTCAACACTGTAACCAGACGCATTTCAAAGGAGCTGCATTTGGAAGATTTTTTTGGGATAGGGGGATTACTGCAAGCCTTGAAGCCTTTCCAGTTGGGAGGAAGCAATTAGAAATGCAGCCCGCTGAGAAGATGCGGCGAAAAACTCTGTACGTTATTATGGGTTAAGTATTACGACAAAGGCGACGAAATCAGTAATATTAATAAAAAAAAATTAATACATAATAAACTCTTATGTATTATGTATGTATTACCATAATGTATTCAAATAAAACTAATATTAATTCAAAGTCGAACAAGCAGAGTCCATTGACCACATCGCGTGCTGTATTAAGAATTATACCGTCTAACAAGATTACTTATAAGTTCAACTGGTTACCTAACCAATTTAATCAATTTTAAAATCTTATTAACTGGCATCAAACATTGTTGCTGTCTACAATTTTATTATAGCTGGAACGTACTTGGAAATGAAATTTTCAAAGGCTTATTTTCCGAAAACCTCGTCGTTATGAATATCCCGGAGAGGGACTACAATATTGTCCAGAATTTCCTCGAGTAAATAATATCACCGACTAGCGCTTCCGACCGAGTGAAATGACAATATTAGATTAGTCTAGAAGCTTCTTACGCTTCTCGCAATTTTTTTCAGCTGTCATCGTCTAGTGTTGCTTCAGTATACGAGTATTTAAGGCGCCGTTTCATTGTATAGTATATTTTTATTATTATTTCTAATGTCTGAGTATAGTTACAACGGCTGCTCCACCCTTCAAACCGAAGCGCATTACTGCTTTATGGCAGAAATAGGCGGAGTGGTGGTACCTACCCGCGCGGGCTCACAAGAGGTCCTACCACCAATACTTTCATTATTTATGAGTAGTTATTATTTTTGACATTATGATGACCTTATGAGGTCAGAAAAATCTGGAAATTGAGAGAGAGAATGGTGGGGCTCGCTAAACAGAATTCAATAACTCTGAAATCGGACCAAATTTCTTGAATTACCAGATTTAATTACCAGATATGTGAAGCCATAGTTCAAGTGACAAATTGTATATAGATTGCGTTAGTTCTTACCATTTCATGTTTTTACAAGTTACAACGGCTGCCCCACCCTTCAAACCGAAACGCATTACTGCTTCACGGTTGAAATAGGCAGGGTGGTGGTACCCACCCGCACGGACTCACAAGAGGTCCTACCACCAGTAAAAATGTGTTTTTGTGTTGTGTTTTTAAACTAAATGCTGTCTAAAGCTATAGTATAATGTTCAAGCTTCACACGGGGATACAGCAGAAAAGCTAGCTAAAAACTTACCAGCTGGTATCTCTAGAGAAAGTACGCCTTCAATAATTTTAAAGCTTACTCACCAAAACAAAACATTAGTAGATACATCTACGAGTTTTTTTTATCCAGGGGGATATTCTGGCTTGACCTTGAATGACGGGCGAGTAGTTAGAGCAGTGTTTCGCTGAGACTACTACAGAATCGATACCGCGATCCACTGGGAAGATCCGGCGCGATGTGTGTGTGAAAATTTATTAATGTTCACTGATAATTTACGTTTTTTCGCACCATATTAAAATAGTTTCTACTCAAAATCTAAAGATATTGTTATACCGGTAAGAGTAACGCCATCTATCGCCGAATAGTCGAACGAATATAGAAGGATCTAGTAGCATCTAGAACGCTAGAGAAGGTCATCGTCATCTATTGTCAGATAGCGGAAACACACAATACTAGACTTTTGTGGAATATTCTCGACGATTCTAGGGATTTCGTCTCGACTATAAAAGCGTTGCAGAGATGACAAGCAGTTAGTTAGTAATCGGAACTACTTGAAGCGAAACAGCGAACGGATCACCTGAAGCGAAGTGAATTGAGAATTGTAATGTGTTTGTGAAGTGTTCTAAGTGCGAATACAGTTTTAAGTTGTACTTTGGTTGAATATTTATTTATCCCGAACCCCGGCGCTTAACAATATAGTAGTGATGAGTATTCGCCTTAACTCCCCTCAAAACTCGGCTGAGCGAAAAAGCATTAAAACCAACCGCGGAGTGGATAATGTTCGGTGTAAGTCTAAGTGTTCGGACTACTTGCCGTCTGCTTCTGAATTTAATTCCACTTGATGGTTAAAAGTAATTTATATTAGCGCGGTACGTTTAGTCTTATTAAAACCTGCCGAACACTAATAACAAAACAATTAAAAATTATAATATTAAAGATAAATAAAACGATCGAACGATCGAGATAATTATAATGCGGTGGTGCAATAGTTAGCGCTGCTGACTGCTGGTTCGAGGGTCGTGGGTTCGATTCTCACATCGCGTGAGAATCAACGAACGGTTTTTTCTTTTTATGTGGCTATTGAATATCCATATATGTTTATTGTTTTTTTTTTATTGCTTAAATGGGTGGACAAGCTCACAGCTCACCTGGTGTTGAGTGGTTACTGGAGCCCATAGACATTTACAACGCTAATGCGCCACCCACCTTGAGATATCAGTTCTAAGGTCTCAATATAGTTACAACGGCTGCCCCACCCTTCAAGCCGAAACGCATTATTGCTTCACGATGGTGGTACCTACCCGTGCGGACTCACATGAAGTCTTACCACCAGTAATTACGCAAATTATAATTTTGCGGGTTTGATTTTTATTACACGTTGCTATTCCATCACCGTGGAAGCCGATCGTGAACATTTGTTAAGTACATATTTCATTAAAAAACCTTATTGGTACCCGCCTGCCGGATTCGAACACCGGTGCATCGATAGACACGAATGCACCGGACATCTTATCCTCCGTCACCCCGATGGAAGTTAAAGACTTAATCAAAGACCTACGTCCTCGCAAGGCTCCCGGTTTCGACGGTATATCTAACCGCGTTATTAAACTTCTACCCGTCCAACTCATCGTGATGTTGGCATCTATTTCAATGCCGCTATGGCGAACTGTATCTTTCCCGCGGTGTGGAAAGAAGCGGACGTTATCGGCATACATAAACCCGGTAAACCAAAAAACCATCCGACGAGCTACCGCCCGATTAGCCTCCTCATGTCTCTAGGCAAGCTGTATGAGCGTCTGCTCTACAAGCGCCTCAGAGATTTCGTCTCATCCAAGGGTATTCTCATCGATGAACAATTCGGATTCCGTACAAATCACTCATGCGTTCAACAGGTGCACCGCCTCACGGAGCACATTCTTGTGGGGCTTAATCGACCAAAACCGTTATACACGGGAGCTCTCTTCTTCGACGTCGCAAAAGCGTTCGACAAAGTCTGGCACAATGGTTTGATTTTCAAACTATTCAACATGGGCGTGCCGGATAGTCTCGTGCTCATCATACGGGACTTCTTGTCGAACCGCTCTTTTCGATATCGAGTCGAGGGAACCCGCTCCTCCCCACGACCTCTCACAGCTGGAGTCCCGCAAGGCTCTGTCCTCTCACCCCTCCTATTTAGCTTATTCGTCAACGATATTCCCCGGTCGCCGCCGACCCATTTAGCTTTATTCGCCGACGACACGACTGTTTACTATTCTAGTAGAAATAAGTCCCTAATCGCGAAGAAGCTTCAGAGCGCAGCCCTAGCCCTAGGACAGTGGTTCCGAAAATGGCGCATAGACATCAACCCAGCGAAAAGTACTGCGGTGCTATTTCAGAGGGGAAGCTCCACACGGATTTCCTCCCGGATTAGGAGGAGGAATCTCACACCCCCGATTACTCTCTTTAGACAACCCATACCCTGGGCCAGGAAGGTCAAGTACCTGGGCGTTACCCTGGATGCATCGATGACATTCCGCCCGCATATAAAATCATTCCGTGACCGTGCCGCGTTTATTCTCGGTAGACTCTACCCCATGATCTGTAAGCGGAGTAAAATGTCCCTTCGGAACAAGGTGACACTTTACAAAACTTGCATAAGGCCCGTCATGACTTACGCGAGTGTGGTGTTCGCTCACGCGGCCCGCACACACATAGACACCCTCCAATCCCTACAATCCCGCTTTTGCAGGTTAGCTGTCGGGGCTCCGTGGTTCGTGAGGAACGTTGACCTACACGACGACCTGGGCCTCGAATCAATTCGGAAATACATGAAGTCAGCGTCGGAACGATACTTCGATAAGGCTATGCGTCATGATAATCGCCTTATCGTTGCCGCCGCTGACTACTCCCCGAATCCTGATCATGCAGGAGCCAGTCACCGTCGACGCCCTAGACACGTCCTTACGGATCCATCAGATCCAATAACCTTTGCATTAGATGCCTTCAGCTCTAATACTAGGGGCAGGCTTAGGGACCCCGGTAACCGTACTCGTCGAACTCGACAAAGAGTTCGACGTGCAACCTAACCCATGCATCAGCCCGCTGAGTTTCTCGCCGGATCTTCTCAGCGGGTCGCGATTCCGATCCGGTAGTAGATTCATTCGCGAAGCAGCTACTCTTGAGCTGTTAGGTCTCCTTCGGAGGCGCTCGGGTAGCTGTTAGCAAATCCCACCTCTCCTGGCTGAGCCTTTGCTCGCCCACGTGTCCTGGTGAAACTGGAAAGGCCTTCGGGCCACCAGTAAACTTTCAATCATAAAAAAAAAAAAAAAAAAAAAAAAAAAAAAAAAAAAAAAAAAAAAAAAAAAAAAAAAAAAAAAAAGTGTGTGTGTCCGCTCCGACGCACGACTGGAGTTTACTGGATATAAAAAATTAAACGAATAAACGAAACAATACGAGAAATAGTTCTATATTACGACAACACGATACACTACAGATTATTAACAAATTAACGAGACACAAAACAAACGACTAACAAATATATGAAAATACAATAATGAGAGAAACGCGCGATCAGTACGAGGCTTTGTGGCGGACTGCCGGCGCAGCAGCCCGGCGTCACCTGCGATAACGCGGCCGCGCGTTGGCTCCTGATTGGCGCGCGCACGCATCACGCAATCAGGAGCCAATCAGGCGCATAACGCATTTCGTGTGACATGCCAGTACGATTTTGATTGGCGCGCGCACGCATCACGCAATCAGGAGCCAATCAGGCGCATAACGCATTTCGTGTGACATGCTAGTACGATTTTGATTGGCGCGCGCACGCATCACGCAATCAGGAGCCAATCAGGCGCATAACGCATTTCGTGTGACATGCTAGTACGATTTTGGTCCCCATAATTTTCATACCCCGGGCCTATATATGTAAATCGATTCTAAAGGAGTAAACTCCAATAATATCGAAAAAATAAATGTTTAGAAATGTATTGATATAGTTATGCAGGCGCTACACTGTACATGTATAATGTGTATGCTATTTAAACATATTAACTAAATAAAATCGGAAAAGTAACAACAAACACAAATCTGTCATACAAGATGGAGATATTTCACAATAGTTTTTGTTTTGATCACTGGAGGCGCTGCAATAGCGCTAATATTGGAGGGAGAAGATTGCTAGCTACCCATTGGTTCGGAAAAGATACATTCCGTTTCGCACTAGAGCAGGCAAACTTTCTACAACCGTCCCATTTTTTTAAAACTTAAATTTTTAAAACTTAAATTTTGTTTTGATGAATTAATTTAATTTCTTAATAATTTTTTAAGCATTTGCATTTCTTTGTAAATTTATGAAACATAACATTTCATAAATTACGTAGCCTTAGTACTTAACTTAGTTTACTTGACGACGTCTTTAGAGTTTACGTAAACTGGAATCATTTTTTTAAGATAACGTGACCAAATTGAATATTAGTAGAATTAAGCAGATTGTTTTAAGGAAGAAGCGCTCATAAATTAGCCTTATTTCAATGTCTATATAACCAAAAATGTCTTTACATGTTTACTTACTAGCATATTATAACAGTAAATAGGTTCATTTTTGGCGGTAAACATATCATGTTATTAAATTAACTTACCAGCCCCATGTCTTGAATTCGTCGAGACAATATTCGTGCTATTCCATGGTCGTCAATATCCAAATAAAATAATGAGAGAAACGCGCGATCAGTACGAGGCTTTGTGGCGGACTGCCGGCGCAGCAGCCCGGCGTCACCTGCGATAACGCGGCCGCGCGTTGGCTCCTGATTGGCGCGCGCACGCATCACGCAATCAGGAGCCAATCAGGCGCATAACGCATTTCGTGTGACATGCTAGTACGATTTTGATTGGCGCGCGCACGCATCACGCAATCAGGAGCCAATCAGGCGCATAACGCATTTCGTGTGACATGCTAGTACGATTTTGATTGGCGCGCGCACGCATCACGCAATCAGGAGCCAATCAGGCGCATAACGCATTTCGTGTGACATGCTAGTACGATTTTGGTCCCCATAATTTTCATACCCCGGGCCTATATATGTAAATCGATTCTAAAGGAGTAAACTCCAAAAAAAACTTATCCTTTAGGCCACGCCGACTTCACGAGTGTATATAAGTCTCCCGGTCCTATAGTACAGGGCTCCATTAACGGTGCTTTTAGGCACCACAAGCACCGGTCACCGTTCTCGTCGAACCCGTCGCTTGCGACGAAGGGCTCGACGAGCGAACTAACCCATAGCCACAGCCCACTGAGTTTCTCGCCGGATCTTCTCAGTGGGTCGCGTTCCGATCCGGTGGTAGATTCTGCGAAGCACTGCTCTTGCTAGGGTCACTGTTAGCAACTCTCCGGTTGAGCCCCGCGAGCTCACCTAACTAACGTTAGGGTGAAGCTGAAATAGCCTCTCAAGGCTATCAGCATAGGTAGGAAAAAAAAGAAAAAAAAATACAGGGAATAGGACTAGTTTAGGGCCATATGACTGTGTTTGACTTGTCCCCGGTTATTATTATTATTATTTTATTTTAAAACTATCTTATAAAACGTCCATGCTCGTCTGCCTACAAGGGCAATAAAAAAAAACCTGCTTATATCTTGCGGGAATCAATCTCGCTTCGCGGTATGAAGGGCTGTACGTACGATTGTGACTAAGGCCATAGTGTACAAAATTTAACCAACAAAAGTGTGATCGTCGTCGACTGATCGTAATGAAATTTCAATCTTAATTCATTATAAATAAAATAGTGTTTAAATAAATACGTTCACTCTAATAATTTATTTAAAAGAAGAGGCAAAACTTCTCGTGACGGAGCGAAAGGTATTGAGAAAAATACTAGGACCAGTTCGGAAAGAAGACGGTTCTTGGCACGTCCGAAAAAATAAGGATGTGGAGAGGCTTTTTGGTGAGCCAAATATTCTGGGGGAGATGAAGGCACGGAGGCTCGGATGGCTCGGACATGTAGTACGTATGGAGCAGGATCGGGCTGTGACACGGGTGTACACGGGTGTACCGGAGGGACGCCGCCCCGTAGGAAGGCCCAAGTACCGCTGGTGTGACGCTGTGGAAGGAAATTTACGGGAGCTCCAAGTGTCGGACTGGCAAGGTGTTGCGCAGCGCCGGGATGAATGGCAAAGTTTATTGTCGGAGGCCAAGACCCACTTCGGGGTCATAGCGCCAGCTCAGTAGTAGCAGTAGTAGTAGTAATAATTTATCCTCACTGATAAAAAACGTGCCGAACGATACTGATCAATATTGTTAATGAAAGGTAAGCTTGGCATTGTGAGATTTTACGTTCTTTTGATACGGAAAATACCCAAGTCTAGGGTAACGAAAAACTAAATTGTTCATTTTAAAGCAATCTTATTAAGGTTAGCGCTCATCCATCATTCCTTATGTCTAGTATAAAATTAGAACAAACTAACTTATTGAAATGATTTTAAGAGAAACATACGCAGTTTATTTGTGGAGATATAAATAAGGCCTTGAAGCCCTCGAAAATTGAATTTATTCGAAAATAAAAGTTAATAATAAACGAATGTCTCAGGAGATCATTTGTGCTACGTCTCTCGACCGCTACGACATTTCATTTCTCAAAACTGTTTTGAAAAGGATTCTAGGCAGCTGATTAGCTTTACCGCTGATCAAGTTGACCCTATACTAGTCCTACACTACCAATGCCTACACTACACGCCTATTTGTGATACGCCAACCAGGATATATTTTCGTTACCAATCAATACTTCAGCATAAATTTTACTTACGTAGTGCCGGACGACTTCAGGTTCGGTGGAGTGAAGATCTAAGTGGGGGGCGCTGGCAAGAGTTGGATCAGAGGAGCCGAGTATCGTGGTTAGTGGCGTACAACTGGAGCCGTTTCTGTGCTACGTAGTCTGCTATAGGTTGATGATGTGATGTGAAATTTCTACTTACACACACTTTGTCAATTTTAACGGGCGGTATTTATTCTGAGTACCGTGTGTGATACGTGGACGTTCATCTTCAAAATTCTGTAGACAAATATTATGTATTTATTCTGGTTATTCAAAAATAGAATAGGTATGTAGTACACAATCATAATGAATTTGAGTCCATAGGGTTTCTGTGGCCTATATTGCGAAAACAATTTATACAAAATACGATAGGGCGTAATGTGTGTCCGTCCACACGAGTAAGCCTTTAACTGTCTATTTTCATGGATGTAAATAATTTTCATTGCAATTTATAGGCAGAGGAGCTCATATTCCGTCCGGGCTTAAGATATTACGGGAGTAATGGTTGCAATGTGAATGCTACCCACCCACTTGAGGCATTAGATATATGTTTAGATAGTATAAGTACGTAGCATCCTATCCGTCTACCCGGAATGCATGAAGCAGGTCTACACTATTTCCTATCAACAGCTAGCTAATGTATAAAAATTGTTGTTCGTTCATGAAAATAAACTATTCTTACATCTCCTTCTTCTTCTTTGTCTCTACCTTATCCCACTAGGTAGGGGTTGGCATAGCGAGTTCCATTCTCCTCTATCAGCCGTCATCTCAACACTCACTCCTTTTTCTCTCATATCGTCATTCACACACTCCATCCATGTCTTTTTTGGTCGACCTCTTCCTCCTCTACCTTGCACTACCATTTCCACATATCTCCTGGTCACATGCATCTTCCCTCTACGCATCACATGTCTATACCACGCTAGCTGTCCACTCTTTCATTTATCAATCACAGGGGCTACTTTTACACTTCCTCTAATATACTCATTCCTTATCTTGTCCATTCTTGTCACTCCACACATCCGCCTCAACATTCGCACTCTTTCATGCTTTACTTTTGTCGCCCAACATTCAGATCCATACAGCACGACAGGTCTAATGATCTTTTTGTAAATATTCTTAGAATGTTGGCGAAATGCTTACTTAACTCGGGAGAAATTACGTAAAATTCTGACACATTGAAAATCATTGTAATTTCCACAATGCCGTAACAATCCAGGATTATTTCGTACCAGAATTAGCTCAAAGCTTTGAAACTTAATTTCCAAAGTCATACCTATTTGGTTGGCTCGTAAACCCCAACGCAGAAACTGGAAGTAACTTGGTCCCCTTGTTACTGATGTAATTTATTATGAACATTAAAATATTCATGAAGCCACGGATAACGTTACGCAGGCTTTTCACAATTTGTTGAAAATTATTTTTCTTCACTGCTCTTGTAAAGGTTTGCGGACGTTAATGGGTTGAGACGTTTTCGTTTCGCAATAACATGAGAGTCTTAGTAAGGAATTTAAAGCAGCATTGCAAATTGTAAAGGCTTGGTAATTGCCGATCCAGCCAGCCGATTCTAGAGGAGGCAGATGTCCCTTCTGGATACACTCTGTGATTGCTGAAGATTAGGCACCAAAAATACTCAAACCGCACATTCTCTTACCCGAAAAGACTTATATACCTGTGTAATAAGAGCAGGTACGCCAGTTTATGCTGAAATTGGGCGTAGACAAAAACATTTATAGACACAAGTCATAATAGATCCATGTCGAAGTGGCGGGCTTATCCACCCATTTCGCGTCTAGCAATAAGGATCCTTAATGAAAATTCTCCGATTATATGTATGAAGGGTTCGTAAACGTGAATATGAATGAATTTGTAGAATTGTGATCGTGGTGCATAAAATAAAACTAATACGCTGTTCTAATTTTATTGTTCTCTTCTGAAATCTTGTCTATTATTATAACAAAAAAATTTATGACACCGTTCTTACACCTTCAATCGTCCTCGCCATCTTGCTTTTTCTTTTTTCTTTCTCTCTCACCGTTTTATCTTACTCACACCTTAACGCTCCGTTCCGCAGTCTTTTCGTACGTTCCATTTCTTATTCATCCTACATCTTATCACATTTAGTGCTCTAGAAATTTATTTAAATAAGTACTAAAGTTATCTTAAACAGCAATCTGTACTGTTACGTTTGAGTTAACAGTAAAATTGTCGATATTCGTGCGGAGCGACCTTAACAAAAGACATCGTTCAACTAGTCGCAGTTCATGTGCATTATGCAAGAGCAGCTCCAACGTCTATTCCCTCAAATACGCCATTTCCTGTGGTTTTCTGCGGTGCACTTTAGCGATATGACGTCACTTCAACACGGGATGTCTGAGAAACTTTAGCTACATACATATTGTAGAGCTAAAAAAATTTTACGTTATTGTGAATTAGTTCAATAATGTTGTATGTTTGTTTTTTGGATGTTTTTTTCTTAGGTGTGTAAACGAGTTCACGGCCCACCTAGTGTTAAGTGGTTACCAGAGTCCATAGACATCTATAACGTAAATGTTGCCACCCACCTTAGGATATCTCAGATCTCAGTTCAGTACAACGACTGCCCCACCCTTCAAATCGAAACGCATTACTGCTTCACGGCAGTAATAGGCAGGGCGGTGGTACCTACCCGTGCGGACTCACAAGAGGTCCTACCATCAGTAAGTTTTTTTAATGTTTTTGCCAATAAGTAAAAAGATTGTTGTTTTATGTTTGATTTCGGATGTGTTTGTTGACTTAGATTAGTGTAATTACAATATAATAAGTAATCTTAAGTTTTATTATTTCTAGCGCTTCGAAAAACCATTTCTTTATAAAAAATTCTTAAACATTTTTTCAAAAAACTAAGGTATTTTTCGCATCGATATTCGAAGGTCGAAATTCTGAAATGATAATAATAAACGGGTGACGCAGTGCCCTAATCTTGGAGGGGGGTGAGAGCAGAGAAAAACTCAAGGCTCACTGGTTGTAAACTGGTTATCAATGGTTATATTATCAATGGCGCTGCCCACCTTGAGGAGTGAGATCAAAATCTCGATTGTATTATATAACGGCTAAGAGTTTTCCACCCGGAGATTCTTAGCACCCCTGTCCCATTTAAGGAACGCCGGGTACTCGGGGCCGTGGCTATATTTGACTTTTCCATGAAGCTAACTACTAGGGAATTTAGTGCAGTGGTTTTCCGTTGCCTTCTGCACCATACCTTTTTGAGATTATTTAGATCTCAAGGCTGCTGAGGCCTCTTCCAACCAGTTTCCTGATCAGGAGTATGGGTATACCGCCATTGCTCGGTCGCCAGAGCCTCGTTCGTTGTCTAGCAGGGAGCACCACGCCATCCCAGGGGTTGGCGCCGCTAGTTATTCTGAGAAGAACGACCAGCGCGGGCAGGTGAGGTTGACACTAGGGCCGGATAGATGTTATGCTCCGTTCTACCCTTACTCCCCTACGGCTAAGCCCCTTGAAATCAGAACTCATGATTGTTCTGTGACAGAAACAAATAGTATGGTTGGTACTTATCCGTTTAGATCCAAAACACGCATCTAAACTAAACAAAAATTCACAAAAGATTATTGTACACAACGCAAATGTACGCATGTATGTATTTACTTTGCTTAACAAGAGATTCTCGTCTATATTGAGGTGCCAACACCGGAAACTATTATTAATAATACAAACAAGATGGTTTTAAATATCGCTATTACATACATTCAGTTTACCTTAATAACATGGTTTTGAAGCGGAATATACGCGAGCAAGGATAATTTATATATAATGTAATAAGTCAACAGGAACAACATCGTAGGGCTGCCACCGAAATAAATAAAATTATTATAAATATTTAATGAAATAAAACTATTGAAATATCGTTAATGATTGTATGCCAAGAAAAGAAAACATAAATTTTTTTTTTAAATAACGGTATTTAATAGAATGTTATTGATAGCTATGCGTATGGAATGTTCTATGCAGCCGTCGTAAAAAGCTGGCGTGAAAAAATGAAAAGCTGGCGACTGGTCATTCACACACTCCATTTATGTCTTTTTCGGTCGACCTCTTCCCCTTCCACCTTGCACTACCATTTCCATACATCTCCTAGTCACATGCATCTTCTCTCTACGCATCACATGTCCATACCACGTTAACCGTCCGCTCTTTGTTGTTGATTACCGGGGCTACTTTCACACTTCTTTGATGTAATATTAAAAGCTGGACTGGTGCTTTTGAAGTGTAAGTGGCAGGTGGTATCGTAGTAAGCGCCAGGGTCCTGAAACTGCGATACTTTAAGACAAATATTTTTTTGTATGGAAACTAGCGACATCTTGTAGCGGATGCCCGTATATGTTGTTAAAGTTAAAGCATTTAAGTATTGTATAACGAAACACAGAAAATTAAAAAATAATAAATAATTCAAGTCGTTATTGGTTATTGACAAATTGATTATGTAAATTTCATCAAATTGTGGTTTCTGTAATAGAAGATAGGAAATATAGAAACTAATCGAAGCGAGTCTAATGGCCGACGCCCGTAAAAATTTTTGTTGAGTGCTTGTGATGCTTATCTGTAACAAATTTTTGTGTATTATCTATGGTAAGTAAGCGCTCCTGACTGTTGTGCCGTGGGTCGTGGGTTCGATTCCTACAGCGAGCAAACATTGTGTTATGGACAGGTTTGTTTGATCTTTGTCAGGGCGTTTAATATCTATACGTGTGTGTTAAGAAAAACCTTTATCATTTAAAACCTTTAAAGCTATTTAGTTTTAAAAAAGATTATTCTTGGACGGAATAACTCAACTGTCTGCCATTTAGTGAAAAGATTTTTTTTTTTGTTTAGGTGGATGGACGAGCTCACAGCTCACCTGGTGTTAAGTGGTTACTGGAGCCCATAGACATCTACAACGTAAATGCGCCACCCACCTCGAGATATAAGTTCTAAGATCTCAGTATAGTTACAACGGCTACCCCACCCTTCGAACCGAAACGCGTTACTGCTTCACGGTAGAAATAGGCGGGGTGGTGGTACCTACCCGTGCGGACTCCCAAGAGGTCCTACCACCAGTGATTACGCAAATTATAATTTTGCGGGTTTGGTTTTTATTACACGATGTTATTCCTTCACCGTGGAAGTCAATCGTGAACATTTGTTGAGTACGTATTTCATTAGAAAAATTGGTACCCGCCTGCGGGATTCGAACACCGGGTGCATCGCTACATACGAATGCACCGGACGTCTTATCCTTTAGGCCACGACGACTTCAGATTTGTATATTTTAATAATACTGTTTAATATTTAATACTAATTTTAAAAGGGGTTAAGGCCTTTAAATGTTCTTTTCTTATTATATCACAGAAAACGTAATTAAGTTTTTTATTCTTTATTCATTGTGAAGTAGTCCATATCCTTATATGTATATATTGAAACACAGGGAATCCTAAATTGAGGCCGGATGACTATGCGTGATTTGTTCCCATTAAGTAGTCGATTTAATAACAATATTTTTCTAAATTTTACTTCATCAATAAATAAAAAACTGTAAACGTAATCAATATGACTACTTTTATGGTTTAATCTGGCCCTTTTTTTTAAATGACGATTAAAATAACATTTGCGGGTGAAAGACTATTTTTTGGTTTAAGCGACATTTTTGGAACTTTACAGGAGAGCCATTTAAAGTTTAAAATTTGGAAAAAATATCCTGATAAAAAAACTCCTTCAGCTATTTGAATGTGGTAAACACAATGGAAGTTCAGTTAAAAACATCGATTTGTTGATACTACGTATGCATTACCAAATAAAACGAACCTTTAATTACAAAGATAAATGTCGCGTATTAATTTTAATTTTATATTAGTAGTTGACAATTTAAATTTTAATAATTTTGATTTGGTTTCATTTTTGTTTGTTTTTGTTTTTAGTTCTGATTCTGATAAATTGTAGTTTTAATTTTATTGTGTTTTGATTTAGATGTTATGCAATTGTATGTGAGACATTTTATGGGCTTAAGTTGCCTGAAATAAACGCATTTCATTTTATTTCATTAACCGAAATTTCTTATGAACCAAATAACTTTGCACCCCTCGACATGTTTAGTGAATGTATGTACCTATACAAGTGTTGACATCCCTAGTGTAAAATGGTGCGAGCACGTGTTTATAGGATCTCATAACGACCGGAATTGTAACTGTAACATAATTATTATATTGTGGAACATTTCGTTACAGGATTTGCGGGTCTCAGTTGGCGCATCATTATTTATTGCACGTTCTATATTTGGAGAGAATTAGCGTGATTCGTTATTGTTGATTGTTATAAATAGTTTAATGATATTGTGGTGTAACTAAGTGAATCCGTGTAATTATCGAAGTAAAATGCTGTCGTCGTATTGAAAAAAAAGATGTCTTATCTTTTTAAAAATTTTTTGACATGACTGATTTCATGTTATAAGACGGAATATTATGAAAAATTTGATCCTTTGTGACGCATTTCGAACAATTGGATTTCTAGACTATATATATAATGTATTTATTTATTTAAATCAAAATACAGCTTAGCTTTGTAAAACTATAGCAATTGAGTTGCTCTTATAAAGAGAAACAACATTTAAAGCTATTGCTTCACCATTATTTTTATATCTTTTTATATTTTAATATTGCAAAAATGCTCTTTATATGTCTAATGTTCTAATGTTTCAATAATCGAAATTCTATTTATGTCATCTATAGAAGAATGATATAAATAACATATTAACCTCTTTAAGGATTAATCGTATAGAGGTTACATATATTTACTTTATTACACTTTTATAAACACTAGTGGTCCCGTGGTAGTCGAAATTCGACTATAATTAATTGAAATTATAAGTTTGAACATTATTATGGTTCTATTGTCAAAGACTATTATTATACTTCTATAATCACAGATTTTGCCGAGATTACACTATAAACAATATTATCCTATTCTCAATTTGACCACGGACTAACAGAGTATATATATTAGTGTGTGTCAAATACACGGTAGTGTGTGTAATGTTTTCTTTATTGATTTAATATATCTTTGATGCATTATTTTAAAAAAATATTAGCATTGTGCACTTCTTCTCTATATTCTCTAAGTGTGGAAAATTTCATACTCCTCCGTCCGCGCAATTTTCGTAAAAAGGGGTACAAAGTTTATGGTTCACGTATAGATTTCGCTGCGGGTTCTACATTTCTTTTTTCAAAAATGCATTTTCCACTTCCATATATTTTATTTCAATCGCTGCGGAAGTCAAAAAGACGATAATACATGATTACCTTGACCTAAAAAGGGAACAATATTATTAATAATTTTAATATATTTTTTTATGAAATTCGCAGTAAATTCCAAACAGAACTCGCAAGTTAATGAGAGCGATGCGACCATCATAGTTAGCCATTAGCATTTGTTAATGATTAGACGATTCTAACGTACATAAACGAAAGCTATTCCAAAATAAATGAATACTGTAAAAAACTTACCTTAAATGGCATTCATGTTTCATTCAACCTTCCACACGGACAGATTATGTTATAACCCATCTTGTACCAGAGAACAAACGGACTACGAAAAAGAAAATTTAAATGACTTTCTTCTGCCACAGAAAAAAACAGTAAGATGTTTCGAGGACCACTGACTACTCCACAAGAAGCAGAAGATTACTTCAGGTTCTACTAACATTTCCCGTAAAAAAAAAACCGATCAAATCCGCTTAAAAACAAAAACAATCGAAACATATGAGTATAAATTACAAATTTCACTAAATCCTATCGGAAACACGACCTTCGTAAATTTATCGTTGAACAAATCCCATATTTGTCGGCATCGAAAGTTAAATAGGGTTATTCGTGGCCCACACAATGCGGCTATCCGCTTCAAGACTGTTTACCATCGTATTGTGGTTTAGGATTGATAAATATTTTATCCGTTTTCTGAATTCTGTAATCTTTCTTTAGTTAAAGTTTTTATTAAAGCGATCATACGTTTTGTGTGTCAATACAAAGTCCGTCGCGTTGATTAGTTCAAAATAAAATCTATACGATGTTTTATTATTAAATTTATGAATTATATTATTAACGTATAGGCGAGAGTGCACAAGAGATTTTAAGACGTTGTTAAAGCCAAACAACGACTTGTCTACCAAACAGAAAGAATGTATTTTTGGTGGATTTTTTCTTGCATTCCGTTGAGTCAATTGATCGTTAAAGATCAAGTACTTAGAAGTCACCCTCAATAGAGGGATGGCATTCCGTCCGCACGTCAAGTCAGTCCGCGACCGAGTCGCGTTTTAACCCGGTCATCTTCATCCCTTATCTGCAACCGAAATAAATTGTACGTTCCTAACAAGGTGAAATTCTATAAAACTTGCGTACGTTCCTTCATAACTTATGCAAGTGTGGGACCCACACCCTCATAAACTATCCCCAAGTCATCCAATCTTCTTTAGCCTCGTTATCCTGATTAGACCTCGAATACTTAATACTTACGAATATTTGAAGACGGCGTCAGAACGCTCCTTCGAAAAAGTGGCGCGACACGATAACCCCCTTATCGTGGACGCCTCATATTAGATGTCAGACAACGAGTAACGTAAAGCCGCCGTTGATAATATTATGTTCTATTGGATCCTCCTGACTCACTCTTGGTGCTTGTAGGCACTCCAAGCACCGGACACTGTTCTCGTCGAATGCGATGAATATTTTGACTTGCAACCTAGCCCATAGCCAACTGCCACTGAGCTTCTAATCGATCTTCTTGGCGAATCGTAATTCTGGTTCGGTGGTAAATTCAGCCAACACTGCTCTCGCTAGGGCTAGTGTTAGTGAGTCCTCACAGATTGAGTCCCGTGAGTTCATCAACCAGTCCGCAAAAAAGTTGGAATAGCCCAATAGGGTACCAACGATTAGATAGGGAAAAAAAGTTGATCGTATTATCCGCTTAAAATACCATTTATATCATGAAGCTTAATTACTTATCAGCTTTGAATTGTAGGATGCTGTATCCCAATGAAATTGTCTGAAAAATTGTCCCTGTAAATACGGAAGGAAATAAAATACTATGTAACTTAAAGTATGTATTAAATATTTGTTCGAGTCCGTCGTGACACGTAGTCTATTGCATCGGTTCGCTCCGTTTCTCGCCGGGTCTCGTTTCCGGCGGTAAATAAATTCATTCGCGAATCAGCTGCCTGAGCTGTTAGGTTTTCCGGCTGAGCCCCTGAGCTCACCCATTCGTCTTGTTGAAACTGTAAAGGTCTCCGAGCCCCCCACCTCAACCCCAGAATTGTGGGAGAAAACTAATTTCGATTATTAATTTTATATTTGGAACTTTTTCCTTTTCTTTTTTCTGTCATCTTATTTGAAAATACTGTTTTTCGTGGATTTTCTTTTGATGGTCTATTTTAGGTAAACAATAAGGTTTTATGGGTAAAAGTTATTTAAGTCTTTGTTTGCCTACCATATCGTTCTAACACCTGCATCAATCTTATTTTTTTTTGTTTTTCTACCTACGATGATGCCTTGAGGGCATTGATGAGCCTTGAGAGGCTATTTCAGCTTCACCCTAACGTGTGTAAGTGAGCTCACGGGGCTCAAACCGGAGTGTTGCTAACACTTACCCTAGCAAGAGCAGCGCTTCGCAGAATCGACCACCGGATCGGAAACGCGACCCACTGAGAAGATCCGACGAGAAACTCAGTGGGCTGTGTCTATGGGTTAATTCGCTCGTAGAGCCCCTCGTCGCAAGCGACGGGTTCGACGAGGACGATGACCGGTGCTTGTGGTGCCTAAAAGCACCGTTAATGGATTTGCATCAATCAAATCAAACACATTGTAACATACTATATTATGTACTATTTACTACTACATCCGCCAGACCTGATCTAGAATCAAATTTCAAAATAACATTCCTAAATTTCTAAGGACACGTGTCCTAGCTTTTGTTGCTTTCACTAAAAAAGCTTTATGTAGAATTTATAGAGATTAATTTATAGAGAAATATAAGAATTAAGGGTCGTTGCTACTAATTATAATATTAAAATGTACTACATCCATTTGAAAGAGAGAAACGGGGATATTGGCAATGAAAAATAAGATATCTTTTATTTCAAATATTTTTTTATCTATACGCTCGGTTCACAAGGTATCACTATTCATAAGACATTTTCAATTTATTTCTTGTTTTTTTATTTGTTTATTATTATCTATGTTTGTTTAGAACAAAGCGAAGTTTGTACTCAGTTGAATTTGTTTTATTAAAATAGATTGACATTATAATTTAACAATTCTTGGGGAAACTTTACAATTGAGACTTCCGAGAACTGTCTTATGAACGAGTAAGTACTGAGAGCCTTAGATTAGGGTGTATTGATTTTGGTAATTAGCCATTTCGAGAACTTCGGGGAAGATGAAAAAGGTTTACGTTTAACAATGGACGTTGGAGATATGTTTTTTTTTCGGCTTTGTTCTCTTTTCAAATTGCGTAGGCCCGGGTAGCTGTTTAGTTCTTTGTGGGCGTGATCTCGTCTGTGTTTGTTTTAGCGGCTTAAATATACGACCCGGCTGTCGTGAAGTCAATGAACACCGAGGCATATGATCGGAACTTCACCTGTCATGAAATTTTAAGCCGAAGTAAAATACAAAATGGTAACATGTATTCAACATATCTAGTCAGGTCATAAATTCTGTCACATGTTTAATGTAAAATAATTGAAACAAGTTTATTCATTATGTAACCATTCATATACCAAAATGAACTTAATAAAACATAGATTCTTATGACACTAAAGTTTATTCAAAATGACCTCCGTGATTTTGAATACAGGCCTTCAATTTGCGCGGCCAGTCGTCTATCGCAGCACGAACGAGGTCCATGTCAATATCGGCGGCTGCCATGTCTTGAGTGACTCCAAATTGGGATGAGGCTTTGAGCACGCCTTTTCCTCCAAGTGTTGCCATATCTTGTAATCTAACGGATTCAAATCTGGACTGGAGGAGGGCCAGTCTTCGTGCCGGATGAAGTCGATTTCACGCGCCGCCAGCCAGTCTTGTGTGCTCTTCGCTCTATGAGCTGGCGCCGAATCTTGTTGGAATACCCAGTGCCTGTTATTGAACATGGTATGAGAAACAGGTTCCACAAGGTTCGTCAGGGCTGTATTTTGATACACAACTGCATTCGTTTTTACACCTTTCTCACAAAAATGTACCTCTGTTAAGCCCCAATAAGAAACTCCCAACCATACCATGAGCGAGGATGGAAAATGACCTCGTTGGACACGCGGAATACGGTTGCTCGCTTCTTCACTATTGTGTGCGTACACCTTATCATTTTGTTTGTTGTAGCTCTCTTCTACGGTAAAAAATGTTTCATCCGAAAAAAGAATTTCCCGATATTTTTTTCCCGCGTACCGTTTCAACAAAGCGCAGCATCTCTTCAGTCTCAGGTCCATTAGACGAGCATTCAAACGATGTCCTGTTTTTCTTCGATATGCCCGAAGCCCTAAGTCTTCATTTAACACCCTTTTCACCGTGGTTCTGCTTAACCCCATCTGAAGGGCCAACAGTTTCTGCTTACGTTTGGGATTTCTTTGAATTCGCGCCTTCACAGCTTTTATCACTGCTGGAGTCCTAACAGACCGAGGGCGACCACTTCTTGACCTGTCATCTACACTAGTCTTCATTGTATCGTTTGATGGTACGATAAACGAATCTTTTGGTTATATTCAAATTTTTCAGTATGTTAAAAATTTGAATTGGCGCGTAACCGCAACGATGCAACGCAATAACTGCAACACGGTCTTCTTTAAGCGTCCACTCCATATTTAAAAATGAGTAAAATTTTAAAAGTATACATTTTTATTTTCATGAACAATTCGAAATTCGAATTCAATAAACTTTTTTGTGGCCAGCATTCTAAAAGAAAAGTTTTTACTGTGTGACAATACTTATGACCTGACTAGTTATATTATTATTGATATTGTTATATGTAATTTATAATAGTTTTACATTATGTAAAACTATAATGTACTGGTATCCGAGAGACAGAAAAGAGACCGAGGTAGACCATTTTTATTTATTTATTGCTTAGATGGGTGGACGAGCTCACAGTCCACCTGGTTTTAAGTGGTTACTGGAGCCCCCAGATATCTACAACGAAAATTCGCCACCCATCTTGAGATATAAGTTCTAAGATCTCAAATATAGTTACAACGGCTGTCCCACACTTCAAGCCGAAAAGCATTACTGCTTCACGGCAGAAATAGGCAGGGTGGTGGTACCTACCCGCGCAGACTCACAAGACGTCCTACCATCAGTAAAAAGATAGAAGATAGGTGGACGACATTAAAGCAGTTGAATGGACATGGACCAGAACAGCTGATAATAGGAACTTATGGAGGCAGTTAGCGGAGGCCTATGTCTATAATAGACAAACAGATAAAAAATTATAATAGTTTAAGTAAAAAAAAAAAAATAATAATAATTTATGAACACAATATTTTCCATTGAGATTAAATTAATATTAATACCACTATTTAAAACTATTTAAAAAACTATTAAAAAACTATTTAACATTAAAAACACCATTTAAAAAACACTATTTAAAACTATTTAAAAAACTATTTAAAATATATTAAATAATTAATAAAACGAAATCATAATTGTGCATGTAAAAAAATTATTTAATAAAGCCTTTAAAAAAATTGCTTTATCTCCTACGCAATTTTGCTGTTATGAGATTACTTCAATAGGAAACTCTGCTAAATGTTGTTTGTATGTTTTTTTTAACTTCCCACGCTGGATAGTTTCTTTGTAGCGTCACTTCTACTTCTGAATAAAAAAAAAGCTTTGTGCTGAGTTGAGTTGGGATTGAGTTTATGCGACAATAACAAGCGTACTTTTTTATGTATGTTAAGATTTGTTAAATATAATAATTTATCTAAATTAAAATTAAGTTTTATCTATTTATATAGTTTTAAACACGAAAAAGATAAGTTTACAATACTAAATTTCTAGTCGATGTTCATTGTAAATATTTTCAATGTATAGCCGCATTTATTTTACTCTTCGTTGGCACAAGTTGGGATGACTCAATACGCCCCATTAACTATGTTAAGATTAACAGAGATCAGAGAAAGAATATCAATGGCGTGCAATATTAATGACCCGCTATTAAAATCTACATACATAGATTAAGCATATTATATAAACGTAATGCAAACATAAACAGAATGTCCGGAATAATTAAGTATTATCGTAATTTTCATTCAAAAAATTTCAAACAGGACGGTGGTTTCGTTTAGGCGGTCAACGACTCTACGTCGGCCGTCTCGGTACGGCAACTCATTAGGATGCTCAAACTGTGCTGCTAGTGTCCCGGAATACTCCGTGCTAGACCAAAACTAGCATGCCGGCTTGGAACGCAATACATTACCAACTCGTTACCCGTACTCCTATTGTCAGGACGGTTACTAGTGACGGCGAACCTTCGGCGCGCACTGTGGGGTACCGTGGGTTTCGTGGAGTCGGATTGGTGGGGCTCGATGGGGTTTAGTCGGTGGTCGGTTTTGCGGGGTAGCTCTTACGTGGCTGACGCCGTGCAGCGTCTCTCGCGCCTTTCTCAAGGCGTAGTCTCCCGGTTGGAATTGGAATTGGATCTTCTTTTCTGGAGGCGCCGGAGTCCGATATAGCCCGGTCTGTTACCCCCCTCGACCGGGTATCCGTAAATGGATTCCCCAGCGTAAAAAAAAGGGCGAGAGGGAATCAATTATTTTTGTTCGTTTTTAAAGCTCCAAAAACACTAACAAGGTGACAACCACTTATAATGGAGACACGCGTGCTACCTCATCGCCCAGGCAAATTTACGTCGCAGAATTTGCAGAAGCCAACGCTACTTTCTCTTTCCCTTTCCGAGGTATATCTCGGAACGGCGATTAAGCCCTCCTTAAGAAATGCAACGGAGGGATTTTATAGTCCTTTCCACAGCTCCGACACCTGAAGTGATGATCCTGTGATATAATATCTCGCCACAGCACTACCTAGTATTTGTTACACCAAACGAATTAAATAATGAATGGTCTATCTTCGGTTTGTCATTAGTATCAGTCAGCCGATCTTTAGGACGGCCCGAAAACTGCTTTATCAGCTCGAATTGTGAATAATTGGCGACTCGAGTTCCGCGGCTCCCTAATACGTTCTCCCTACTTGTTTTTCGACAGTCTAAACATCTTTTATGTAAATTTTTGCCCAACGAACCGTCGAAACAACGACGGCACCATTAACATAGTTGCCGGAATAATATGCAAGGGCCGCACGTTACCGTTTTATGTCGGTCAGGGAATTTTGTACGTCAACAATCCTGAAAACTATTGGGCTTAGCATTACGGCCTTTGTTGTACGTTTAAATCGATTTAGTTTCGATCGTGACTTCGTTCTTGTTGTTTATTTTACGTTTTAAAATCATAGGTGGTAAATTGAGGAGAAAAATTGATATTTTCAATATTTTAATTGGCAATTCGTGCCGCATGTTTGCTTTTTGTTGTTTCTCTCCATCACTGAAATATTCAGTTATCGTATCGTTAATTTAAATATTCTGTGCTTGGCTATACGGAATAATTAACTGGGAGGCAATTTTGATTATATTAGTTAGGCAGTATAGTTTTCGGCCATCTTGTGTTAAGTTATTGTTGGAGAAATATCATAACGCTATCTATGTTGAGACAGAATCGTAATAGTATTATATGACGGATGGCTGCTTCGTGCCAGAAATATGCAGGAAATTGGTATCTATTCATGTAAGATATATTGTGAGCTACTAAGCAGTAATTACGGGTACTAAGCAGTAAGTAAGTACGGTAGGCAGAGACTTAGCTGTGCTTCTGGTATTGCTGAAGTCATGGATACCGGTAACCACTCAGCATCAGGTGGGCCGTATGCTCGCCTGTTTCTCTCTTTTTCTTCATCTTATCCCACTAGGCAACCCCACTAGGTGGAGCTGGCACAGCTAAACTTTCTCTTCCATTTTCTTCTATCAGGCGTCATCTCAACACTCACTCTTCTCTCTCTCTCTATCATATCATCATTCACACACTCCATCCATAGCTTCTTCGGTCGACTTCTTCCCCCTCTAACTTGCACTACCATTTCCATACATAGCCACATGCATCTTCTCTCTACGCATCACATGTCCATACCACGCTCGCCACAAGGGCAATACGCAAATTATATTAAATGGGTTCCTACTTTTACTGAACCAATTCACAAGTAGATCAAACAATATCTGATAAAAGCTAAGATAAAATACAAGTAATATTCTCTTACTAATATTGCATCTTCAAGTTCTATACGTATAACGTATCACCCTTTATGACATGGGCAATAGTCAATTCGTTCCTATTGATCAACCAACCAGGTCAATATGCTACAAGACAAGTGAATCGGGGTCTCTCCGCGTACGGACCGTTGGGTATTACGATGCTTGACCACGATTAATAATGTTACTAAATAAAACTGGGCTAAATTACTAAATAAAACTAAATAAAATCTTCTACGGATGGCTTCCTATGATACGTGATATTGCAAACGAATAAAACCAGCAGTCGGTCAGTCGCATCCAATATGGGCGGGCAGCGTTAAGGGAAAATTTCCTGCAAGACAGCATTAAAATAAGTGAAAATTTCTAACTATATGAAAACTATTTGTGTATAATTAATATTATAATCTTATTTGACTTGCAGTTGCGTCTATCGACAAATCCTTGAAATCACGCCAAAATCTGTATCGCAATAAAAATAATTTCAAGGAATCTTGCATTTTATTATAACATTGAGAGTTGTTAAAACTAATCCAAATATATCCAAAAATACCGGTTCCTGGAAGAAAAACGTATATTCCACGCAACTAAGTCATAAAAAAAAAATATATATTCTTTGCTTACGTACCTATGTAAACACGTACGTATTAGGTACATACTTTAGCTTTTCGAGTTTATCCGTACTACCTAGAATCACTGCACTCATCAACAGTGTGTTTTTATACTTCCCTTTTGTTATGTACTATCCGGCTTTGGATTAAGCTTCCATCCACGGTAGCATCTGAGTGCTATGATATTTCCTCTTCAAGTGAGATTTAAGGAGAATCTTTGTCATTCCTAGCGAGCGGTACTGGTCATTTGGTGGAATGGATGACCTGACTACTGAGTCTGCCTACTGAGTTAATAAAAAAATCCATTTGGGCTCGGAAAAGATTACAGCAAACATTTCCTATACACACAATAATGATACAAAGCAAAGCGACGAGGGAGGAAAATAATAAAATCAGGAATATCGAATTCATACGACAAAGCAAATTATGTAACGTAATCCATTTCCGATGTACAGGAGCCAAACGACAAATATATAAATAACTAGCGACCCGCCCTCGCTTCGCTTCGGAAACATTAAAACACACATGAAACCAAAAAATAAAAAAAAATAAAAAATTAAAAAAGTAGCCTATGTTCAACATGGACAATGTCGGCTTCTAATGGAAAAAGAATTTTTCAAATCGGTCCAGTAGTTTCGGAGCCTATTCGAAACAAACAAACAAACAAATCTTTCCTCTTTATAATATTATTATTATATTATAGTATAGAAGAATAGACTGATCTTCATGAAAACAAAAAACGTGAAAGCGAATATTTCACAAAAAAAACTATATTCCCATATATTTTTACTATGATCACTAACAAGTATGGTTTTTTCTTTATTTTTTTATTTGCTATTTTAGGCAGACGTATACGGTCCCTCTTGTGGTAAATAGCGTCCATGGACATCAACACAACGAGGCATAACGTCTAGCCGCTGTGTAATATTGACTACAGCGGTGGGAATGACAATTACGAAAATAAGTCTAGAAGCATGTCTTTTCATTGCTGGTGAAATACTGCTAACATTCAATTTGTAGTTCTGCTTGTATTTAAAATTGAGGTTTTCTGTATTTGAGGTTTGTATAGTATTAGACAAAGGGAATAATATCCATCCAACTACTGAAATTGTTCGGTAGACCGACATTCCGAATCTTGTTGATCGGATCTTGTATAAATACAATGTCTTCCTTTGATAAATAACCTCTCGAAAAATATGAAAATATATGTAAAGGTGCAAAGAATAACATTGTAACTCAGTCTTGTCTAAATATGATATACAATGTTATTTATTGCATGTATCGAAATTATTGAGAAAAAGACCGTAAAATGACGCAATGAACAGGTAGTAACGTTTTCCGAGTATTATGCCAGGGTAATACGATAGATACCAATTAGTGTATTTTTTTTTATTACCGTATAGGCAAACGAGCAGACGGCCCACCTGATAGTGAGTGGTTACCGTCGCTCATGGACGTCAGCAATGCCAGGGACAGAGCCAAGCCGCTGCCTACCGTTTAATACTCTCCACAAGCCTCGTTTGAATAAGGACATGTCATAGCGCTCGGGAAACACCGTGGAGAGGAGCTCATTCCAAAGCCGGATGGTCCGTGGCAAAAAAGATCTCTGGAAACGCACTGTGGATGAACGTAGTGGCTCCAGGTAGTAGGGATTAACTCTATGGCGGGCGGTGCGATGGTAAAAACGAGATGATGGTGTCATCTCAAACAATTCCTCAGAGCATTAGTTAAGGTAAGTTGTAAGTCCGCATCGATAAAAAGCATCATCTTGCCTATTTCTGCCACGGATCAGTCGTGCGCCTATGCATCTTTGGTCACGGATGCAAATGCATCTTTTAAAAAATATCTGAAACGGGAATGGTACATCGACCTTGTGGTACAGTAGGTTCACTTGCCTCTAGAACAACGACACAATGATCTTAAATAATAATATTGGAATTCCATTTAGGTACAAAGTGTCACAGAAATCTAAATAATTATTTAGATCCAAACAAGGATTGACAGAAAGTCCATTTTGAATTCTAAATCTAAATAACGAAAACCGACCTAAATAATTATTTAAGCCTCTCAGGCATTCGTCGTCTAAGCTTCAAATAAATTACTAAAAGGCTGTCAGCAGTTAGGACATTTTGTAATTCACATTTACTACTGTATTAATATTATGATAAGGATGAGTTCTCATAGTTATGCGATGTTCAAGAGTGATTGTGACCATTTTGTCTCGGATCGCTAATAAAGGCGCAAGCTATATGTTCTGTATTCGAGTGAGCTTATAAGCCGTTGACTTAGTTTTGAAAATTATTTCCATGCTGTATTTTCCCTTTTGGTATTTTTTCTTTGTGAAACATACTAAATTAAATGGGTACATAAAATTATAATTCATGTTTCTATTGTCTATTAAGCACTAAGCAAATTAATAATGAATATAAAAAAAAAATCTAATATAAAAAAATTATAATCTAATATTAAAAAAAAAATGACATGCCCGCTGAGTTTCTTGCCAATTCTTCTCAGGACGGAGGCTAGTTTTTGTGAATTGGCGGTAGTTCTTTTGACGTTCAACAAGTATGTACATTCATTTATGTTGAATAAAAAAAATTTGATTTGATTTGAATTGAAAATATCTTTAGAATCAGAGGCAAGAATCGAAAGTTTTTAATTTTAAATATCCAAAAATAAACTTTACAATAACAAAGTTAAGTTTCCATTTGCCGTCTTTTAATTGGTTTATTGAAGCTACAACAACGGAGCTCCATTTAAAATTAAACCGAATTATTTCGTTGATTTTGGTGAATGGCAGTTGGCCTAAGAAGCCGGCCGGGTCGTCTCTTTAAGCCCGAAAATTCAATAATCCTTGTCTCCAATTACGGGACATGTTAGCAATTGAAATTGCTTTATTTTATTCATCATTATCCTGCCCTTCACCTGTCACCAGTTCCCAGTCACCTGGGGTCGGCGCAACATGTACCATATCATATCATATCATATACCATTTCTTCGCTCACTCCCCTCCTACCCATATCGTCTTTCACACAATCCATCCATTTCTTCTTAGGTCTACCTCTTCTTCTAAATCCTTCCACATTCATAGTTAACACTCTGAATTTATTTTATTATCAAGTGATAAATTATGAAATTCAAATTTAACATGAAACTTTATTTTTATTTTTTATTGCTTAGATGGGCGGACGAGCTCACAGCCCACCTGACATTAAGTGGTTACTGGAGCCCATAGACATCTACAACGTAAATGCGCCACCCACCTTGAGATATAAGTTCTAAAATCTCAGTATAGTTACAACGGCTGCCCTAGCCTTCAGACCGAAACGCATTACTGCTTCACGGCAGAAATAGGCAGGGCGGTGGTACCTACCCGCGCGGACTCACAAGAGATCCTACCACCAGTAAAAAAAACTAGCAGTTGCTTGTGGTAAATTGAAGAGTTGACTACAATTATGAGCTGAATAAAGTCTTCTTCGAGTTACGCGACTGGTAGACATTATTAAAACTACTTTAATGGCTTAATAGCGCTTTTATTGTTTTCGACGACGACTTCGTGACTACGATATAATTATTATGTAGTATTCAAAACGTAGAAAATAATAGTATAAATATAATAAGCGTGAACTTTAATAAATATATAGGTATTATAAAAAAAATGTTGTGTGGTGTCGTGGGACACAGGATAGAAACGAAGTTCCTTATTATAAAAATATTAATTTTAAGTTCTACTCGAGGTATAAAGAAAATAAAACTGGAGGTTTCGCAACAACCCACGGTCCTTCGGTAACGTGCGAACTTATTGTGGTGCACTTCATTCACGGTTGTTTTCATAAGAGTTAATAGTGTATTGCGCAAACGAACGCTCTGAGATCGTGGTCAATGAATGATAAAAAAAAATGTTATTTTTTGTACGTTATTACAAAGATCTTATGTTACGGACATTTTTTCTTGGTTAGGGCACCCCTCCGCATCGTCCCATAAGGAACTTCGTTCCAATAAACTGTAATAATAATATAATAAAACATAATAAATTGTGACTAGAATTAAAATTAGAATTTACCACGTTAAAATGTTTCTAGCAGAATTTCATAAATGCGTTTATTGGTTTTATGTCACACGAGAAAAAAAGATCTTTCGTCTTCATCAAAAGATACAGTTTGAAATGAAATAATCTTAGTCGTTTCGTAGATTTCAGTGAAGGTGTCATGAGAATGTCAGACAGACGATCTCTCTTCGGAATGCAATTAGAATTGCTAGTCTCATCCAGAATGAAATTATTGAACTCGAAATCAGAGCAACGTCTTTATACTTGGATAGTATGCGAAACCTATTGCACTACGATTGGCTCGACGTATTTGTCATTTTTCTTTGGGGTTAAATAGTCTCTATAGTAGCGTGGGTAGGCCTCCCACAAGATGGGCCGACGGTCCATTGAGGCTCGCGGGGATCCGCTGGATGCAGGCAGCGCAGGACCGGTCTTTGTGGCTAGGCTTGGGGGAGGCCTATGTCCAGCAGTGGACGTCCATGGGCTGATAAGAAAGAAAAAAGAAGAAGTCTCTATATAAAAACTATTTACCCTCTATACGTTCCTAAACTACATATAAATCCGATTATCTATATATTAATATGTGAAGCAGACATTTTGTACCCCTTTTTACGAAAACTGCGTGGACGGAGGATTATGAAATGTCCCACACTTATAGAGAATATAGAGAAGGAGTGCAGTTTATTAATATTTTTGTAAGTTAAGAATAAAAAATACATTAAATCAATAAATAAAACTTTTCTTATTGCTTACAGTCTGTGGTCAAATTGAGAAGAGATTAAATATTGTTTGTCTTTATTAATATTTGTCTAAAGTATAGTGTTGGCGAAATCTGTGATTATAGAAGTATATTAATAGCATTTGACAATAGAATAATAATAGTGTACAAACTCATAATTTTAATTAATTATAGTCGAATTTCGACTACAGGGGGATCACTAGTAAGTATAAATTATAGTTGTTATAGTTGTTTGTTACGTTGAAGTAATTTTTTTTAAATGTCTTTGTTTACACAATGTAATGCGTTGAGTCGACGAGTCACTCAATGATCTAGGAGTAGCGCCGGGGCATCAGCCTTAATCATTTGCGGTCCGCCTTATATATTCGCTTAATATCGCGAGTTCATGAATTGTTACCAACTTATGACGTAAACGATATATGACACGGAACAAACGACAGAAACAAACAGACTCATATTACATCTACCAACAATGAAGCAAATTTAGCAAACTCTCTCTCTCATTTTATTACGCGATCTTTTTCTTTCATAATTTTTTTTCTTTTTCTTTTATTGCTTTGATGGGTGGACGAGCTCACAGCCCACCTGGTGTTTAGTGGTTACTGGAGCCCATTGACATCTACAACGTAAATGCCGCCACCCACATTGAGATATGAGTTCTACGGTCTCAGTATAGGTACAATCTATGTATATCTTTTCCTGAATAGATCTGTTCAGGAAAATCGGTAGCTATGGGTGCTACTTGAACCTCGGCGTAGTCTCTTAATACGATTGCCTCGCGCTTTTTATCCTTCGGACCCAACGGACATTTCCAATAATTACGCAGAGCGACTCTTTAAAAGTTATGACAAGCACTAAAAGGTCAAGACTTTAAGGCGCTCACGAGGCTTTCAAGAGCCGCGGTAATGACGAATAAATGCCACCCTTCAGATATTTCCTATTCATAAATTCATGGCCGAGGGCGGCGTGGTGGTCGATTTTTCTCCAATAAATCCGTCGTCGCTCATTTTAATCTTCAATACGGATGTATACCAGGAATGTCAGTAATGACAGTCGGCGAATTACTGCCGGCGATCGTATGCAAAAAGTACTTGATTTTTTCGGAACATAATCTTTTCCGGATAGCTATTCCTAATGCTAATGCACACCATACGTGAGAAACGAATCCTTAAACCTCTCAATGTATTTATCGGTAGGTACTAATTTAATATTAGTTTTAATCACTGGTGGCAGGACCTCTTGTGAGTCCGCAGGGGTAGATACCACCACCCCGCCTATTTCTGCCGTGAAGCAGTAATGCGTTTCGACTTGAAGGGTAGGGCAGCAGTTGTAACTATACTGAGACCTTAGAACTTATATCTCAAAGCGGATGGCGCATTTACGCTGTAAATGTCTATGGGCTTCAGTAACCAATTAACACCAGGTGGGATGTGAGCTCGTCCAACCATCTAAGCAATAAAAAAAAATCAAAACTCGCACAGATTATGCGGCTCTGTTATATTGTCGTTTCATATGCTACGACTACACATATTAGTTACAATTATATACCTTTGGTATATTAGTTTTTGTCATGTTACTTTAATGAAAGTTGATCTGTTTGCCGAGCCAGAAGAAGCTATTTCAAATACACATTCTGTGACTACATTCGATTCTAAGTTCATCAAATTTTCTAGTAACTAATTATGTGGCTACTCACGTCCTATCTCGAGGGATGGGGCATTTGTGTTAGTAAGTAGGTACCACTATTTCGTCTATTTCTGTTGCTAAGCCGTCACACGTCTCAATTGGACGGTTTTGACATACGGTCCATAATCCGACCATCATTTCTCAAGGTGAATGGCGGCATTTTAATTTTGATGTTTTACAGTAACCAGATTGGCGGAGAAATTGTTCACCCTTGACATTAAAAAAAAACAGGAACTTGCTACAACAAGTGAACTGAAGATTTATGTTATTTGCTATTTACATGTTTGATTTGTTTTTTATTGTTTAATATGTATACTGTTAACATGTTTATTAATACTAGTGGTCCCGTATGAGTCGAAATTCGACTATAATTAATTGAAATTATATGTTTAAACATTATTATGGTTCTATTGCCAAAGACTATTATACTACTATAATCACAGATTTCGCCACTACGAGATTAAAGACAAACAATATTAATCTATTCTCAATTTGACCACATACTTTAAATAATAACAAAAGTTTGACAATAAACAGAGTATATATATATATATAGGTATATACGTGTGTGTGTGTTGTGTTAAAGATACGGTAGTGTGTGTAATCTTTTTTTTCATTGATTTAATGTATTTTTTATGCTTAATAAAAAAAAAGATTAACATTCTGCATTCCTTCTCGATATTCTCTATAAGTGTCGGAAATTTCATACTTCTCCGTCTGCGCAATTTTCGTAAAAATGGGTACAAAGCTTTTGCTTCACTTATTAATATATAGACATTAAATGTAATATTAAAGTATACGCGTGCCGAGAGAGTTATATTTGCGTACATACAGGCCGCTTGGACGTATGCGTTGACGAAGTTTCCAGAATAAGACCTCTGATCATGTTTCGAGAGTTAGCCTTCCAAACGCTGATACGTAGTTGAGGTCACCGCAGACCCTTGTCAAGTCTGAACCGATCCTAATTAAACAATGGAGTGTTAAAACAAATCAGTTAATCTCTTTAACCAAACTTCTCTGAGTTTTACGACATGCGTCATTTACATAAGATTCTGTTTAAGCACGCTTGGTTTACGAGCGAATTTAGAGTTAGCGTTCTTTGTCTTCTAATGGTTCCTTTTAATTGGTATCTCAGTTGATATTATGTATATTGCGGTATATAATATAATACTTATTTGTGTACTCATCATGTTTTACAGCAAGGTGAAATCGTCTAACAATAACATGGTGAGTACAATCTAGAAATATTACGTAATGTTTGATCATCGATGAAGTAAATGTTGACAGTGAATTGTTGAAATATATCTAATATTTTTTCAGTGAAAAATAAAAGTAAACTTGTGTTCTTTTAAATAAAATTATGGTTATAATTTCTCAGTTTCATTTTATAACAGGTTATATTGGTCTTTAAAAGTGTTCTATGTTTTTTTTTAAACGTTATCCATGTTGTTGTTGTTTTATTAATTAACTTCACATCATTGTTGGTAAAAGAGACAACTGTTACATCATAATTTACTTGTTAAGTTACAACAGGATGGAAATTTCTAGACTAATTCTCCTCGGAAAGTACATTTTGGCTAAATGGCCAAAGATGTTTATTGAACAATATATGGCGGTTACAATAAATAGATCTATGTGGAACGCAGTGACTGGTTTGTGGGTTAAAAGTCCGACGAATTAGTGTAATTAGATTAAGTATTGAATTGCAATATCTGAAAATTATCAAACGCTTTTACTAAATGCTCATGGAAAAAAAAAAACGAGTAAAGTGATACTTTACCGTGTGAAATAAGCTCATGTAATCTTCTTACGAGGCAGGGATGTGTTACAAACGTTGAGAAGAAACACCCTATTACGAATGACAAATGATACGGTTGTTTTTTTTATTCGATAACACCGAACAAGGCCTCTGATGTGCTGCTTCCTTTGGTGTGGTAGGTAATTGTTAGAAGCTTAACACCGAATTTTATAAACAATTTTGTTGATTTTTATTTGAGATTTATTTTTGTTGTTTCGTGCATTTTACTGGCAGTAGAGCGTATTGTATGCTTTTTTTTTATTGCCGTATAGGCAGACGAGCATACGACCCACCTGATGGTGAGTGGTTACCGTCGCTCATGGACGTCAGCAATGCCAGGGGCAGAGAAAAGCTGCTGCCTACCGTAAACACAAGGGTACGGTTTTAGGAAGTGGCTGAGTTCTCAGGATTACTGATGTTCAAAATGTTCATGTCTTTCTTCAAACGAGGCATGTGGAGAGTATTAAGCGGTAAGCAGCGGCTTGGCCCTGCCCTTGGCATTGCTGAGGTCCATGGGCGACGGTAACCACTCACCACCAGGTGGGCCGTATGCTCGTCTACAAAGGCAATAAAAAAATATAAAAAAGAGCATCGGTGTCATCGGGTGGGCTATCTTCTAGTCTACTTATAATGGCAATGAGAAAAAACCACCATCTCGCTTATTTCTACCCTGAAGCAGTCATGCATTAAAATTGCGAGATAATAACTGTAATTTTAATTTGTAATAGAGGAGAGGTTGTGAGTAATGAGCACATGAATACGTTTATGTGGACTAAACGCAGCCCCGGTATTCTCTGAATTGTTAAAATTTTGCCAAATAAGACGTTATAGGCACCCAAATCCAGTTTTTTCAAGCTACTTTTGCGATTAAGTTCTTATCTGTCCATACTCATGTCCATAGTGGCATGTCATAAATCCCTTTCAAAAGTATTGGTGCTAAGGCATATAGTGCTCGCGCTGGTATAATCTCCCAGATATTGCTGGAGAGTGGGAATGGAAATTGGATGTTTCCAATGCTTTCATCGGCCTCGGCCATTAGTTTATTTGCTCTAAAACCAATAATATATAATTCTTTGATCCAATGACACAAAAAAATCACAAATACCTAAAGATTAAATTTGTAGATTTCTGAGCAAATACCCTCTATCTAATAATTCCTGACGTTTTTAGGCTAAAAATTCTTAGTTTTTTTTTCTCCATCGTTTTAACAGATAAATCTTCTTAACGAAACTGGATTTTAATCTCGTTACGGTTGTGGAAAAGCGAACGACTTAAATGTAGTTTCCATTTTGTTTCTTATTGAAGAGTGGAACTTTCAAATTATTTTCTTATTGTCGAGGTACGTAAAGTTTTCTAGGTCAGAGATGTCTCGTACAAACAAATCAGATTAAATTAGTCTGGAGCTAGACGTTTTCTGAACTCCTAGATTAGTTCCCGAAGAAGGGAAATATAACTAAGGTTTTTATGTGGATCATTTAATTTAGAATAGCATTGGATGTTGATACCTTGAAGTCAAATCAACATAATAATTTCCATGAATCAATCATTGGGTGGTATTTCATAATAGTTTAACTGATACATCATTCCTCCTATTTATAAAAAAATTACTGTAGCATTTTTCAGCAAAACTGAAAATATCGTACTTGAAAGTATCAAGATTGTATAAATTTGATTGAAACAACTACAAAGTGCCTCAATCAAACATTGGACAAGTTTCGTGTTCCGGTTAATCGCTGTTACGAACGTCTCTCGCTCAAATTGAAGGTTATGATGACAGCTCCGATGCTTTTTGAGAGTTTGATATGGGTATTTTAGAGTAAGAACGAAAGCAGTATTTAAAGTAATTATTTAATATTTGATAAGTAAGTTCTAATTAATATTGTTCGGTTTGGGTATTTTAGTATTAAATATAATTTCAATTCATTTGAGAAAGTTCTCAATTTAGTTCTTAATTTATTACAATACACAATTATCTAGCTATTCTAAAATTGAATATTAAGCAAATTATACTAGCTTATTTGTTCTATTTCAGATTTATTTAAAGTATGTAATGCTGAAATAATTCTAGTTATTAGTTACTAGAATATATTTAAAAACTTTCATTGGCACTTTAGTGACGCGTTGTTGTCTAATAATCTTTTCGGATTGTTTCCAAGATATTGGGGAATATCAAAATTAGTTTTGTAACTCTCATCTCATTTAAATGACAGTGCTGTAGTTGATAAGTCTTGAGATCTTACGAATGAAAATGCGGATTAATTCAAATAACTGGGTACAAATAATTAAAATTTAAAATTTCGTACATCTACGGGACTTAAATATCTTCAGCGGACGGGCTTTATCTTTAGCTCTCGCTGTAGATAATTATCATGGAATACAATCATTTCATTTAAGATTTTGGATTATCTAATTTGGAACTGATCATTTGGACGGATTGAACGGATAATTTGGAACGCTAATCTACTTTGGCTGAAGAAATTTATTTGTTTATTGCCTCTGTTTATAAGTACAATTTTTATTGCCATCTAGTAGTGAGAGGAGCATTGCTCGTGGAGTTCAGCAATGCCAGCGACATTGATAAGAGGATGCCTATCATAAAGTCGTTTACATGGCTCATTGTTGCCGATAAATAGAACGCAAAAAGTCTAGAAGACGATGCCAAAAGCGGTGGTCTGATCAGATTACTGGTGGTAAGACCTTTTGAGAGTCCGCACGGGTAGGTACCATCACCCTACCCTATTTCTGCCGTGAAGCAGTAATGCGTTTCGGTTTGAAGGGTGAGGCAGCCGTTGTAACTACAATTGAGACCTTAGAACTTATATCTCAAGGTGGGTTGCGCATTTAAGTTGTAGATGTCTATGGGCTCCATTAACCACTTAACACCAGGCGGGCTGTGAGCTCGTCCACCCATCTCAGCAATAAAAAAAAAGATGACACCGTAGCTAGAACTTGCGGTCACGAAAGGAACAGATATGAATAGATGGAGAAACGTAGTAAGAAGAATACAGAAGAGTAACGACCTTCAACAACGAAGGAACCCCTGAGAAGAATATAAAGTGATAGGGAGTATTCGGCGGGCAGATACCTCAAACTACCTATTATATAAGCGAAGCATTCATACTTTAGGCATTGAAGGGTGAGGCATACGTTACGCATTTGGGATTACGACTTCATGTCGAAACTAGAACGGCCATGTACTCATTCAACCGAATAAAGCAATAAAAACACAAATTAACGATTTAAAGTTATCAAAACAAACTTTGAGTTTATAAGAAAATCTAAATAAATATTTAAGAAAATAATTTCGAGACCAATGAGCGATATCAGAATAAAAGTTTATCTGAAAACTGTTTTTCTATTAAACTTAATACCATCAAATCTCATCATTAGTGTTACAAAGGATTTTCTTAATTAGTCGTCAGACAATACCCAGATTTTCCTCAGTATCTTCAGTGATCGAACTTTGCGAATTTCATCAAATTTACTGGATCTTTGCTAGTGGTAGGGACGTTATAAGACATATATACAAATATACTTACACTTATTCTGATATCTTTAAACTCGGTCCACCGTCTAAAAGTATAGGTTATAAGAGCGATCACTGCATCTACATCAAAAACTAAGTTAACGTATTTAATAAATTTATTTTCAAATTCTCAAATCCCTTCCACTCGTTTATTCTTTTCATTATAATCTAAATCTTCTTCACGCACTAAGCTCTCGTGTAGACATGAAATTGACTTGCTTATAGCTTAATATCTCAAAGCATCTGACCTCTCGAGTTCAGATGTGACTTTCCCTCAATAATAGGAATTCTAATTGTGCAAGTTTGCCTGGTTATCCCAGACGCTCTTAGCTCTGTCATCGGCTCAATCGAGCCTATAACGTAATTTAAATTTCAATAGGAGTGTACGAATAAATTTGATTTAGATTTTTTTAGCTAAATTGAAAATTTAAGTTATGTTTTTGTAAAAGAAATTTAAAGCGAGACTAATACTTTTAAATAAAGTTAATTAGAATAACCTATTATTAGCTTTTCTTCATGATTTTGCTTTTATCTTATCTTTATTTTTATTGCTTTGATGGATGGACGAGCTCACAGCCCACCTGATGTTAAGTGGTTACTGAAGCCCATAGACATCTACGACATAAATGCGCCACCCACTTTGAGATATAAGTTCTAAGGTCTCGAGTACAGTTACAACGGCTGCCCCACACTTCAAACCGAAACGCATTACTGCTTCACTGCAGAAATAGGCAGGGTGGTGGTACCTACCCGCGGAGACTCACAAGAGGTTCTACCATCAATAATTATGCAACTTATAATTCTGCGGGTTTGATTTTTATTACACGATGTTATTCCTTCACCGTGGAAGTCAATCGTGAACATTTGTTGAGTACGTATTTCATTAGAAAAATTGGTACCCGCCTGGAATTCGAACACCGGTGCATCGCTCAACACGAAAGCACCGGACGTCTTGTCCTGTAGGCCACGACGACTAACAACGACGACGACAAACATCTAAATTTAATAATTTTATTGAATAGTGCAGGGAGCGTAAAATTCGTTCATCGGCTGCTCTTTATCATAATGACAGCCTGAAAACGCCTGGTATTTCGTCTTACGAAAAATATCTTGACCCAACTGATGGCACAATTTAAAGATAAACAGAACGTTTGGTCTCAGATATTTTACCCAAACCAAAACCTAGGTCATTAGATGAGCATTCGTGTGCCGTTTCGTAAATGTGCGTTAGAACTATCGCTCATGTGATACGTTCAGCTCTACTCCCTTGACACAGGCTTGTTTGTATAAAGCAGAGTCATTGGGACTTTTACGATCTACATATGTTACAGAGGCGTATTTAGGGTTAGAAGGTTGAGTAAGTACGATCATATTTTTTGGCTACCGAACATTTTGATGTGTACGTAATTTTAGCAATAAGATGTCCAGTATATGTATCCGTCGAGTGATATGTGGGTACTAATTTATCAAAGTAAGCATGCACCAAGTAGTATTCACGATCGAACACCAGATGGAGAAATAGCATCGTGTAATAAAAATAAGTTGTGAAGTTAGTAAGTTCAAAATATAATCATCGGCAAGGCCACACATACACACGGAAAATTACCACTATCCTGTCAATTCTTGCAGCAACGTAGTTTTGGGTTCCATTGAAAGAGTGCCACTGATACACACATTTGAAGCTTGGATATCAGGTCTCTAGGTGGCTGATGGCATTCAGGCTCTGTTGTCTATGGATTTCGGTCTCTGATTTCCGCTATCAGTGCAAAATGAGCTCGTATACATTGATTGGTCACTAAGCTGGTTTCCTAAAGTTATGCCAGAGGTCACTAATATGCTAAACTGGAGATACGCATAACATTGAACATGCATATATCGTCTAAAATGTATATCTATACTAATATTATAAAGAGGAAAGATTTGTTTGTTTGTTTCGAATAGGCTCCGAAACTACTGGAGCGATTTGAAAAATTCTTTTTCCATTAGAAGCCGACATTGTCCCTGATGAACATATGCTACTTTTTTAATTTTTTTTTTTTCGTTTTTGTGTGTTTTAATGTTTCCGAAGCGAAGCGAGGGCGGGTCGCTAGTCTAAAAATATACGTATACTTTATCTTCAGTACTCCTTCATGGCTGCAATCTTTTACATATGCTTTGGATGTTAGCATTAATGCCGCAATGTGTAGGCGGTTGTGATTCTAAAAGTATTAATTAGTTAAAATTATGAGGAATTAATGTTGAGGTTGAGAAATATTTTAAGTTATTCGTTTCGATTTGAAGGGTGGGGCAGCCGTTGTACCGAGACCTCAGAACTCAGTGGATGGCGGCATTTACGTTGTAGATGTACATGGGCTCTGGTAACCGCTTAACAGGTGGGCTGTGAGCTCGTCCACCCGTCTATGCAATAAACAAAAAAATAATTATTAATATGTTTTCATTTGCACTATAACTGTAAACAAATTTAACAAATGTCCTTTTGTGTGAGCTGTAAAAAATGACGGACAAAAAATATATTATATCGACGCTTGAAAGGCAAACGTGACCATGCGACAATAACTGCTTTGTACATAAATGATAGGCAATAACCGTATTCGATGCGCAATATATTTCTAGGTCTATTAAAATAATTTCAATCCTACAGCTAGATTCGTTAAAATAGATTTTTTTCAAGTATTTCAACTCTAAATTAGTCTACTGTAAAGTTCACGCATTGTCGCTTAGTCATGTTTGCCTTTCAAGCGTCGATATGTAGATACATATTATTATGTGCTCATAAACTAAAAATGGAATATAAATTAAGGACCCGCAGTTCCATTCTGAGTGCCTCACATACATCCAGGGTTGCCAAATGGGCTCATGAAAAAGAGATCCCGCCTCGATACGGGGAATATGTAAATGATTTTTTTATTTGTATGTTGTTCGGAGGAGCTGTCTCGATGATTAGACCGGGATCGTGTCGGCATAAGTGTTCCCTTTGATTGAAGAGTTAGAGATGATCGTGATTGATTTTCCGAAGGAGAAACGCGATTAGAGTCTTTGTTTGTTCGATAATATGCGAAAAGAAAGTTGAATTTGCAGCTCTGTATATAGTTTTGTATTATTTAAAGTAATGTCAGTTTTTAAGCTACAGTTACCGTGGATAAATTACGAATGAACGTTCTGTTTAAAATAAGACTTAACTTCGTATTTAAAATAATTAGACAGGCCTGTTAATGTTAGATTTCAAAATAGCCCATGAGGCTAATTCAACATAAAAGCTTTTTTTTCTTTTATACTGGAGGTAATTTGCAGTCCCAGAGGCATACTTTGTTTTGTGTGTTTCTATTGATGTTAACGATACCAGGGGTGTATCCAAGTCTTTGCCTACTGCTAAGAATACTCTTCACACATCCTCGAAGTCCTCGTCCTCCTTCCTTCCGCTCGAGAATCATCGTGAACTATCTTTAAGAAATTTGATGGCTTGCACTAATTACTGACGACGATTTAATGGACCCACTATATTACCTAGGTAGGCCCTTTGTCTTGTAATATTTTGAATCTAATTAACGCGAATCAGGCAACGATAACAACAAAATTGAAATGCCGCAAAGAATTTCTTTGTATCTTTACAATGTTCACGGTCCGAACGCCAATAAGGCAACTGGCCATGCATAACAAAGGAAAACCCTCATGGAACTCTCCTGAGGCTTATGTTAATGAAGCCGACAATACAACACTTTCTTTATTCAGTTATGGGACGATCGAAAATTTCAATCAGAGTCTTTATTTATTCATCCGAGAAATTATCATTTACGCAATACAGAGAAACTTATAGTGTTGGGCTTATTTTGGATAGTTCAAACTACAATACCTCTGCATTGCGTATCGATGTTAATTTCAAGAAGTGAACAAAAGACCAAGAGTCGTTTAATTTAATTAGAATACTTTTAAATGTAAATGATCAAGTTCTACATGACCAACACCTAACCCACAGACACAGCCCACTGAGTTTCTCGCGGGTCTTCTCAGTGGGTCGCGTTTCCGATCCGATGGTAGATTCTGCGAAATACGGCACTTGCTAGGGTTCGTTTTAGCAACGTCGTGAGGCTTGAGCCCCGTGAGCTTACCTACTAGCCCGGTGACGCTGATATTGTCTCTCTAGACCATCAGCTTAGGTAGTAAAAAAAACCCAACACTTTCAGCCTACGAATGACTAAAATCAAGCCCTTATTGCTACCATAGGTATGCGTAATGAAATTCCGGAAGCGTACGCGGGTATGCCGTGTGTGGACTTATCTTTAAAACAAATTCGGTATGTCGCGAAAATATTTTATATATTACCCGCACAGCCGACCATTGAAATTGACAAGTTTCAAAGTTTTGCAATATTGCTGCCGACAATATGACGGGGAAGTTTTAATACTTCGCGAACGCGGTGGTACGGTGCGTTGGCATTTTTTTCCATCGCTTTGTTGAACGTTTAGGCATGAAACTTGATGATGATCCGCATTTTTTTGGATCCCGACCTTTATCTTACGTTTTTCTAATTACATTTTTCTGTACCCTAATACTTTCTGGTTGATTGTTTGGTTTGTTTTGGTTAAAGTAAATCAGAAGTTGAATAGATTTTTATGTTAATCGTATTAAGCCTAAAATCGTAATATTTCTAATTTTGAAGCTGAAAAATGATAAAGCTCTTATTGGTTTTATAGACAGACGAGACGTTGGTGAGTGGTCAACGTTGCTCATTGATGTCAACAATGCCAGAGTTATAACCAATTTGTTCATTGCTGAGGAGTTTCTTCAAAGCTCGTTTGAAGGAGGTTATATAGTACAAGGAAATGGTGTGGAGAGAAGTACGTTCGAAAGCTTGATAGCACGTGACAAAAAAATCTCTGGAAGTGCGCAGTGGCTGAGCGCAGTGATTTTAGGATAATATGGATGAACTATGCTCCGATGGTGGGTGATACGATAGTAAAAAGGAGATGATAAAAACAGCTGATAATTATTAAAACTAGATGAATTTTGCCCCAAATAAATAAGTATATTTCTAATTATCCGAGGACAGATGACAGGGTGTGGTAACCTAGCACGGATATCCATAGACCTTTATGTGACAAACATACACTTGCCTGTTATGATCACACATTTCAATAAATCTTTGCAAGTCGATTACTCAAAACATGAGTTGATTTCTGCTGATTAGCGTTCATCAGAACATTCATTACACGATATGATTTACGTATATTTGGCATCTTCCTTCCTTCCTTTATCATCTTGAAGTTGATAGCTAATATTGCAGTAAAAACTATGCCCGTACTTTTGTTTGTGTAACTGTGTGTTGTAAGAGTTTTTTTATTTATTGAAGGTACAATAATTACAAAAATATCAAAAGGCCGTATATCTGACTTAATAATCGCACATGAATGTCAGCAATGCCAGGAACACAACCTAGCTGTCTACCATTGAAAGACATGTCATAGGTCAGGAAGCACGAGAGTTCATTCCAAAGCCAGATATGACTCATAAACTTCACTGGAGTTGGTGTACTAACAATAGTGATTGAATTTGCAAACGACCCTCATTAGGAATTCTGTGGCCAAATCGACTGTCGAATTTAAATACATTTAAATTTATTACAAATTTCATGCCAAACAAACCTAAGGGGCTTTTTAGTATAGTGCGGATCTCAGAGTAATGTATCATTTAGACGTATGATTCCTCATTCACAAGACGGGCGTCTCCCTGTCTGTGATGTATGTTTGCAAATGTCCTCGAAGCTTGTGTTAAATTACGGCTGACATGGTCAAAACGTGTTCCAAGTTGAAGTTACATGATTTAAGCATGTTTAATAGTTGACTTGCATTTTAGACTTGAATTACGTTTCAATTAGGCATGAATGTTACCAAAAAAGGCTTTTGTTTGTGCCGGGAAGACTGTTTGAATGTAGACTAGTGGGATAATCGCGTGATGTCATTACGCGCCTTTTAACGTTTTTGGTTCTTTACTAAGTACTAGTAGCTTAAAGAGAGTAATCGCTCAACCATGTCGGATCAATGGACAAGAGCCCATCTGACACTAAGTCTAAGTATATATTCGTCATTCTCATAAACACATCTACCCACAAACAAATCTTATCCAGCATTTCATCACCCTTGCCCGGTTGGGTGAGGAAAATTTCATCCAGGCAAAGGAGTTTTCCCAGAAGCTCAGTTCTATGCTTCCGTAAGTATACGATGAGCTCATAACTAGAAACAGGATCATAGATGAATCACTTCTAGTTCCATACGGCTTCAGGTATACGTATTTCAAGAAGCTATAATAATATGCCTTTCCTATTTCCTTTTTCTCTCGGCCCTGCGGCTATTTGGAAGTATTATAGAGTTACTTTATTCTAATTCAACCCATACCTGAGTAGCGCCAGAGGCTATCCACTGCGGGCTTCAGTTGCTGTTTTAACCAGGTAGCCCAGGAATACTAAGCCACCACCATGGAAATTAATATGAGGGAGGGTAAATGTGTGCTGCGAACGTTTCGGACAAAGATATGAATTTTATTTTATGGAAACATCTTTTTGAAAATGTTTCTTGGGGTTGATTAGTAAACGTTCCACCTGGTGTTAACTGGTTATGGGAGCCTATGAGTATGGTATTAAGGCAATCCCACCCTTCAAACCTTAAATCATTGTTGCTTTGGGGCAGAAATATAGTGTGAAGGCACCTACCTAAGCGGGCTTACAAGAGGCGTTAATACCAGCAGTAATGCAAAGTATTTTGAAAACATTCTTAAGGCAGGCACAAACATAATCCTAAGTACTTGAGTTGAAAGGAGAAGTTCTGATTAGATCAAATAATAAGAGATAGATGAAACAGAGATTTAGTATGGTGATTATGTATCCTTTGTTAAAACTCGGCTAGGAAAAAAAAAGAATATAAAAACGAAAATATTCTTTCAGAATTTTCAACTGTATACTCAGTTTTGCTTCTTCAATTTCAAATTAAAGTGAGTTCAATAACAAACTATGTTTAGTTTCCCCAAAACAAATAAAACATAGAGCAAATAAAATTAATGAACTAGTAACACACACGTAACAATCAGTTTTGTTTCAAATTATCAACACTAATTGTAGAAACCACAATAAATTAATATGGAGTAATGATTGTCATTGACGTTGATAATAATGGAGTAAGCTGTAGATGTAGTTTTGAAATCTAAGGCTGCGAACAGGATTGCATCGAAGGCTATATATGGTCTAGCAGGTATTGGGTCCAACCCTGGAACAAATATTAGTGACTAATATTTATGAATAGTCGTGATATTAAGCTTCAATCTCGTTTGCCAATTCTTTTGGTTTGTTGAAACCGTAAACATCCAATTTAATCGGGCGGACCGTGAGATCATTTGTTCATTTATTTGAATGAAAAAAAAATGAGATGTAATAAGACTAATTTCGCAAAAATATTTCACAGAACTGTAATAAGACTAATTTCGCACAAATATTTCACAGAACTCTGAATTCACAGTGCAACTAAGCTGAAATAATTTGATATTTGTTGACATTCCCATTTTGAGGTCAGACAAGTGCGAACGGAGACTGGTGCGAACATTTATTTTTTATTTATAAACGCATAACGGTTCAAAGCCTCCATCCAGGGATTGTCCTCTTGTTTGTCATTTTTGAAGTGAGTGTGATGGCGACTTAAAATTAATTGAACGCTAAAATGATAATAGTAAATAAAACAGATTTTTTTTTCGATTATTCAAATACATTCACATTTTTTTCAAAAGTTGTTTGTCGATTGTCAAGTATCCATTGAATTATTTTTCTTTGTCGTTTCACTATTGACACTACACTCTTGTGTTATTATCGTAATGTGGTACTAGAGGGGTGGGTTTGATAAGACGTACGATAGCTCGCTATCTCTCCCTGCTCGAAGCCATTCTGCTGTATTCACTTAAGCAGCCTCCCACTTTAGTCGTGATTTGTCTATCAACTGCATAGAAAACCTACAGCGCGGTCTTATGCCTTTCACCCTTCCTTGAACGATGAGGTTTTCTTACTCAAGTACTAGCCCACAGATGCAGCCCACTGAGTTTCTCGCCGGATTTTCTCAGTGGGTCATGATTCCGATCTGGTGGTAGATTCTGAGACGCACTACTTTGGCTAGTCCTAGTGTTAGCCAATTTTCTCAGGTTGAGCCTGTTAGCTAACCTACTCATCCAGGCGTAGCTGGATTAGCCCCTTAGGCCACCAGCGAATAGCTAGGGGGAAAAAAATACGCAAGTACGTACAACGAAAAATTAATTGGGTTAAACACGATAAATGCTAACAAAAATGACAAAACAATTTTATTATATGACTCAAATAATATGCCGTGAAGCCTATTACTGCCGTGAAGCAGTAATGCGTTTCGGTTTGAAGGGTGGGGCAGCCGTTGTAACTATACTTGAGACCTTAGAACTTATATCTCAAGGTGGGTGGCGCATTTACGTTGTAGATATCTATGGGCTCCAGTAACCACTTAACACCAGGTGGGCTGTGAGCTCGTCCACCCATCTAAGCAATAAAAATAAATAAAAATAAAAATATTTCACATTTGTGTTTAGTCGGGTAAAAGCTAAAAGTCTTAGTTGATGAAAAATTTGGACTGATATTTGAAATGTCAGTCTTAAACCGCAAATGTTTTTACAATCTGAGCATGATCTCACAGGAGGCAGCCGTAGCTTGCACTTTTTCAAACCATTTTCTATTCTTGCATTGGCCAAACTGAAATAACTAGTAAAGAGGAATTTTTAGAAAGCTCATGAAGCGAGTTTGGAGCACTTTGCTAACCTACGCTTTTGTATAGTTACGATTTTCTCGATGACAACCAGAATCTTTAACGCCGTATAAGAACCAATTTCTCAATCGGCCCCGAGACGATCGGTCTTTCACACTATTAAATCAATATTTGTGGTCTTTATACAAAAGTCCCCTACAAGACCATTTGTGGCCGATTTTAGTTGAAGCCTGAACAACCCTTGTCCAGGTAGTTCTCGAAAATATTTTAGAATTTGGTTTGTTTGGTTCTTGTGTCTTTATGGAAAGAGTCTATAATGCCCTGCTTTTGTGGCTACGAAATTCCGAGTGCTGTATGCGAAATCCATTACGCCACCTGCTTTAAGATATGAAGTTTCAGTCACAAAAACGCTTGTTTTGATGAGGAAGATTTAAAAGGAAATCCAAAATGTCTGAAAAATCATCTGAACTTGTAGGTTGTTGTTCTTGTTTTCGGTAGGCAGCGGCTTGGCTCTGCCCCTGGCATTGCTGAAGTCCATGGGCGACGGTAACCACTCACCATCAGGTAGGCCGTATGCTCGTCTGCCTACAAGGGCAATAAAAAAAAAGTAATTTTAAGTTCCGACACAGTATTTTCCTAAGTAAAATGACATGAGTGAATTCCTTAGTGAAATAAACCTTGAGACGATTCTTATGACCCCCGGAGTTTCTGTCTGCAAAACATTCGAAGATAATTGAATAAAATAGGTATCATTTACAACATCACGAATAATTTGAGAGATTTTGAAGAAAATATTACATTAAATATGAATGATGGGTGTTTATTATGAATGTTTTTGAGCATTGACTACTATATAATTCGTCTGGCAAAATAACTGAATTATATATAAAAAACTTATAAATGATATAGGTGGTTTTTTTATTGCTTAGATGGGTGGACGAGCCCACAGCCCACCTGGTGTTAAGTGGTTACTGGGGCCCATAGACATCTACAACGTAAATGTGCCACCCACCTTGAGATATAAGTTCTAAAGTCTCAAGTATAGTTACAACGGCTGCCCCACCCTTCAAACCGAACCGCATGACTGCTTCACGGCCGAAATAGGCAGGGTGGGTTCCTACCCGCGCGGACTCGCAAGAGGTCCTACCACCAGTAAACTGGTATTATAAATTAAGTGGTATTATAAACTCCAGGTATTATAAATTGTTTTATCGAACTAGACGCGTAGACAAGTTCAAGAGCTGATGTTCAGTTGTTATGTTACACATCCGAACATGACTGCTGCCACCTTCTTTTTTTTTCCTACCTATGCTGATAGCCTTGAGAGGCTATATCAACTTCACCCTAACGTGTAATTGAGCTCACGGGGCTCAAACCGGAGTATTGCTAACGCTGGTCCTAGCAAGAGTAGTGCTTCGCAGAATTTACCACCGGATCGGAAACGCGACCTACTGAGAAGATCCGGCGAGAAACTCAGTGGGCTGTGTCTGTGGGCTAATTCGCTCGTCGAGCCCTTCTTCGTCGCAAGCGACGGGTTCGACGAGGACGGTGGCCGGAGCTGCCACCAACCTTGAAGTAGGTATAACCTTGAAGTATGTATTTTTATATTCTACTCGTATAGCAATATAGAGAGAGCCCCACCCTTTTAAACACGACTCATAAAATTTACACCGGCTTGCATTTTGTTCTACCACTAATAATTACGCACCACATTTTTATAATTGCATTCTTTAATGTCCCTATTCCACACTATGGGTTTTTAACTTGATGTAAATTCGCTTCAGTTAATCTTTATACTTTATTTATTTATTCTTTATCATTAAAAATGTATAAGGATTTTTTTGTGTCCATTATCGAATAATAAACAATTTTAATAAACCACATATTGTATCTTGTTACTAAACTAAATGAGATTGTACAGTTAACTAAAACCTAATTCCACACAAAGTTCCCCGTACAGTCGATTTAACTATCGTACCCGCAGAAACTGATCCCCAGCTGGTCCAAATAAACACAAACACACCACGTGAATAATGTGGCACTCGGATGGGTTTGGCGTGCGTAAACGTTGATTATCCTCTTAAAACAATATACAGGAGACAAATAGCTACATCTGCACTGGTGACGCAAATAGAAATTTACAGAAGGATTAAATGTATACTCAACGTGTTAAGTTTTTAAAAAATATGGGTAATGGCATGAAGTCATGCTTAATCAAGTAATTGCCAATACTTTACTGAATATTTTAGAATGGTGGAGCATGAAGTCTTATTAAAGAAATTCAATAGAAGGGCATTTACATTTTTTATTGATGGTGTACAAATTAATAGTAATAGAACGTACTATTTAGCTAAAGGATATACCAAGTTCTAGAGTGTACCAGACAGAAGTTTCCTTTTATTTTATACAAAGTGAGTTTGTGTAACTAGTTTAATAAACTACATTTAATAATACCATGACAGTAATGTCATGGCATATTACTTAAGTTGGTATATATTTTCCGATAGAAGCTTGCGATATTAGTTTAAAGCTAATAAAAATATTTATGTCGTGAAATCTGAGCAGAGTAACAGTAATTTTTTTTTTTTTATTTTTTTTTTATTGCCTTTGTAGGCAGACGGGCATACGGCCCACCTGATGGTGAGTGGTTACCGTCGCCCATGGACTTCAGCAATGCAAGGGGCAGAGCCAAGCCGCTGCCTACCGCTTAATACTCTCCACAAGCCTCGTTTGAAGAAGGACATGTCATAGCGCTCGGGAAACACCGTGGAGGGGAGCTCATTCCATAGCCGGATGGTACGTGGCAAAAAAGATCTCTGGAAACGCACTGTGGATGACCGCAGCGGCTCCAGGTAGTATGGATGAACTCTACTCCGGTGGCGGGCGGTGCGATGGTAAAAACGAGATGCTGGTATCATCTCGAACAATTCCTCAGAGCACTCCCCATGGAACATACGGTATAAAATACAGAGGGAACCGAAGTCCCTCCGCAGACCCAGAGGCTCCAAACGATCCGAGAGAATGGGATTATCGACAATCCGAACGGCCCTCCTCTGTATGGAGTCAAATGGAAGAAGCTGGTATTTGGGAGCCCCGGCCCAGAGATGGGAGCAGTACTCCATGCGAGGCCGGATTTGTGCTTTATAAAGCAAAAGTCTTTGTCCAGGCGTGAAGTACCGCTTCGCTCTGTTGAGGACTCCCAGCATTTTGGACGCCAACTTGGCTTTGCCTTCCAAATGACTCCGAAACTGGACATCGCTCGAAATGTCGACCCCAAGTATCCCGATACTCTCGGAAGTTTGCAGGGATACTCCTTGGAATTGCGGCGCCATGACAAAGGGGTCCTTCTTCGCAGTGAACGCGCAGACTTGTGTCTTTATCGGGTTGAATTGAACCAAGTTCAATTCACCCCATTCGGAGACTCGCCCCAGAGAGTTCTCCACTTCAGACACAAGTTTTGATCGTCTCTCTTGCACCGCGCTCCGAGAAAGACTCTGATGGCCGATATATCGCGCATCCCCCGTGCTGTCATCCGCATAGCAATGCATGCCATCAATAGACAGCATGTCATTGATATACAGGATGAAAAGCGTGGGGGAGAGCACCGAACCCTGTGGAACGCCAGCGTTAATGGTCATGGTATCAGAACAGTCACCGTCTACAACGACCGTGATGCTCCGCCCATCCAAAAAGCTAGCGATCCACTTGCAGAGACCCTCTGGGATTCCGTAAGATGGTAGCTTCGATAGAAGTGCCCTATGCCAGACCCTGTCGAAGGCCTTCGCGATATCAAGGCTCACAGCAAGAGCCTCGCCCTTGCTCTCCAAGGCTTCAGCCCACCTGTGAGTAAGGTATACAAGAAGATCACCAGCTGAGCGACCGTGACGGAAACCGTACTGTCGGTCACTGATCAGCTGGCGATTCTCAAGATACTTCAGGAGTTGTGTATTTATTATTCGCTCCATCACCTTCGAAAGCAAGGAAGTTATCGCGATAGGCCTGTAGCTCGATGGGTCCGACCGGTCACCCTTCTTGGGGATAGGGTGGACGTGGGCGGTCTTCCATGAAGACGGAACCCTGTTAGTGCAATAAGAGAGGCGATACAAACGCGTTAGCGCAGGTGTCAGCTCAGGGGCGCACGTTTTCAAAACCACTGCGGGGATGCCGTCTGGCCCACTCGACTTATGGACGTCCAGGAGTCGGAGCTCCCGCCTGACTGCACACTGTGTGAAGCAGATATCCGGCAGGGAGCTATCACACCGGGGGATGTTCGGTGGTGTGGCACCCCCGTCGTCCACAGTCGAGTTCGAGGCGAAGAGTTTGACCAGAAGGTCAGCCTTCTCTTTCGCGCTGTGGGCCAGATTGTCATCGGACTTGCGCAGTGGTGGGAGACTTGACCTGCAAAAGTTTCCTTCTGCAGCTTTGGCGAGCGACCAAAAAGCACGGCTCCCGGAGGGATAGCTCTTCAATCGCTCGCCAACTCTAGCGACGTGCTCCGACTTTGCCTTGGCAATTACCTTCTTGTAGGACCTGGAAGCGGCGTTATATTTCCGCCTTTCCCCTGAGATGTTAGGATCCCGACGTCTCCTGGCATTATCCCATGCCACGTATGCGGACCGCTTGAGGTGTGCAGCATCCCTGCTGGCATTGTTATACCAGGGTCTGCTGCGACCCCCAACGGGCACTTTAGAGGAGGGAATAAACAATTCCATCCTCTGGAGCACCACGTCTTTAAGACGGTCCGCACAGACGTCAGGATCAGCAGAGGAAAAGCAGAACCGCCCCCATGGGTAGGATGCGTAAAATTCACGCAATCCATCCCAATCTGCTGACATATACCGCTAAACTCTTCGATACCCGGTCGTCGTTCGACGATCAGGACGAGAGAGTGGTACGGCAGCACGAATAAGGCAGTGATCAGACGATCCAAGCGGAGCGTCGACCACCACACTGTATCCGGCCGGATCTGTGGTCAGCAGAAGGTCCAACAAAGAAGGCTCGTGCCACTCGATATCTGGGACACGGGTGGGCTGTGTCACCAGCTGGGAGAAGCCGTAGGCCAAGGCGAAATCGTAGGCAGTCCGACCCGGGAGGTCAGTGGTTCTGGACCCCAACCACTCTTGGTGATGAGCGTTAAAGTCTCCAAGAACCACCACCTCCGCAGATGGGTACTGCTCAAGCACGCGGTTAGTCCCCTCTTGCACATGCTCAAACAGAGCTGAACCTGCATCACTGCTGTGGGACCTGTACAGGCACGCGTAGATTCGGCTTTAAAGTACTTTATACTTTGAAGTCATTTCTACACGTGAAAGGCATCTTTTGCGTTGTAATTATAATGAATAGCATTAATGGATAGACTGTAAGTTGGTTTGTTTGTCTCCGCTATTGACAATAAAAAGTTATGAACCTTCTGTACAGTGTGATGTTGTGTACACCGTGGGTGACGTATTACCCGGCTGAATTAACTAGGCACTTCACCGCTCGCGGATGTATCCCGAATGTTGCAATATATTTGAGAATTTCCGCATACAATGTGATTTAAACACAGCGTAAATACTATATTTCGCGAGATATGATGGACTACCTTAAATGGGTGATGGTTTACTTGAATTATGCGATGAAATATGGAGATTTAAATTCGACTGCTCAAATGTATGTTGCAATATTACATTCTCAAAAGGCTTTTTAGGTTAAGTATGGTTATCTATTAAATTAGCGTTTATCTATCTTTTTATAGAGTAGTAGTTAGTTGTAGACGAGTATGCAGTTAGCTTGATGGATACGAAGCGATGAAACCTTGCCACATTTAAGCATAATGTCAGTCTAAGTGCCTTGAGAAGCGGTTGAGGCACGCTTATAATGCATTAGCACTTTGCAGCTGTGGTGTAATTAAGATAATCCAAATAGTCTTCGTAATATATATTTTACATTTTTATAGCTGTAGACATGCTGATGATCTGTTTGAATGACGTCGAGTAAAAAAGCTATCAGACTTCTTATAGATCACAAGTCTTCTTTAAACAGTTACTGCTTATAGTAGAGTCAATTGTAAGGGCGCAGAGGTAGGCTCCACTATTCTGTCTATTTCTGACGCCAAATAACCCTTTGAAGAATGTTTCAACCATTGTACTATAGAATTGAGATTTATTCCTCATGTTTAATAGCGGGCTGTGTTTTAATACTAATGAGTTCTAGTAGTCAATTAACATCAGGTGGCCTGTAAGATCGTGCACCAATCGATTGCAATAATGATAATGTTCTTCTGTTTAATAATAAAGATAAGTCGGGAGCTGTAAAGACATATTTTTGAATATATTATTGGAAAATATCTTCAAAGTGATCTAAGATATTGTTACGCCGGTAAGAGTAACGCCATCTATCGCCGAATATTCGAACGGATATAGAAGGATCTAGAATGCTCGAGAATTGCAACGCCATCTATTGTCAGATAGCGGAAACTACTACTAGAGAAGTGTGGAATATTCTCGATAATTCTAGGGATGAAGTATCGGCTATAAAAGCTGTAGGGCGTTGTAGTTAGCGTTGTAGGGACGCCACGCAGTCAGGCAGTAATCGGAACTACTCGAAGCGAAACACCGAACGGAACACCTGAAGCGAAGCGGAACAAGCGAATTGAGAGTTTTAAAGTGTTTGTGTTTAAGTGTTCTAAGTGCTGAATACAGTTTTAAGTTGTACTTTGGTAAAATTTTATTTATCCCGAACCCCAGCACGTAACAATATAATCACATCACTTGATATGAGTATCGAGTTGAATTGATCGACTTGTCCACTAGCCGACCGAAAAATCAGTACACCGGGCATCTTATCCACTGAGCCAATAGAGGAGACACCCATTTGATCGATGGATGATATGATGGTGATCCGGAATTGATTTGCTCAACAAATATTTTGATGGAAAACCCGGCTCGAGGATGGGTATACTAAACAAACTTGTATTTATGTACATATATGTATATAGAAAACTTGACTGTAAGTGAGGTTCAATAATTTACAAAAGCTATGCAAATATATTTTACGCATGCAACGATACTCAAACTTTGGATATATGTTTTTTAATATTTTGTTTTTGAAGTAATCAATGATTGAATTATTTTTTACTATTTATTAGTGTAGTTAAAGCAATATTTTATGTTCCATTGAAGTGGTGTATTCTGTAAAATTAACTGTATATAGATACCGATTTATATACAAACACTGTTGTAAACTAACGCAGTTGCCAAATTTTGAGTTGAAATTTATTGGTGGTAGGACCTCTGGTTAATCCGCACGGGTAAGTACCACCGCCCTGCCTATTTCTGCCGTGAAGCGGTAATGCGTTTCGGTTTGAAGGGTGGGGCAGCCGTTGTAACTATACTGAGATCTTAAAACTTATATCTCAAGGTGGGTGAAGCATTTACGTTGTAGATGTCTATGGGTTCCAGTAACCAGTTAACACCGGGTGGGCTATGAGCTCATCCACCCACCTAAGCAATAAAAAAAAATCGATCAAGGGTCTATCGTCGTCGTCATTATTATTACAAAAATATAGAGCAATCTACACTTGATTGGAACACACAGTTAATAGTACCTCCTCGTACATACTTACTAGAAGAAATATATATAGATTTTTTTGCAGGAAATACATGTATCTTTGCTGTTCGAGCCCAAAAGGGGCGCCTTTCCGACCAGAGAAGGAATATGTTTACAGGAAATAAGCAGGATCGTTAACGACCAATCAATATCACGCTGACCCGGAATTGGGTTTGCGGTGAAGGTCGATTTACCTTATTAATTACGGTTTTATTTATTTTTGAAGTGAAAACTTCTTTAGCATCGTTGTGATTCGAAAGTCGATGAAACGAAAAAGCGACAGTAAAAAGAGACACACACATAAATTCGTAAGATTTAACGTGGAAGAAAATGAGATAGGGAGTACTATACAGTGTTCCTTACATTTGTGGTTCTTTTTGTGCTCTGCTTTGTAGCTAATATTCGAACTTAATACATTCTGAATAAATATATGTAATGTATATCAATAAAATGTAAAATAATTATCAAACGTTGTATGATCATTACTAAAACCTACAATTACCTCTTCCCCACATTTGTCTCATTAACTTAAAGCCAACATTTCTGAAGATTTCACTTCTACGCGTGAGTTGCACATATATTTAAAAAAAAGAAGCAGCAAAAACGTACACCTCCTAAACCATTACGTTATGAAAACGATAGATGAGTATTTAAACAATGTCAAGACACCGTATATATTGCTCACAAAAGTATTCAAAGTAATATCGCGGCAAAATACCTAAAGACGGCGTTTATGAGAGATCTCTGAATTGTTTTTACAAAGTTCAAGAGACAATATTTGTTAGAATGAATTTGTAAGATGGGATTCCGAAAATCGCGATTGCGTGTTATGATTTGGAATACGAGAAAACGATGTTTCATGACTATCAATAATTTAATTTGTATTCCTTGTAGCTCATTTATATTGGATATTGTTAGTTTTTAATGAGAGAAAGTAGGCTTTCAAAGAAAAAAAGGTTACACAGAGATACGAACGAAAGGAATTTAATGTAATGTGCCGTGATCGTCCACTCATCTGAGTAATAATAATAATAAAAAATGAGAAATAAAAAAAAGGTTCAGATTGAATGACTGACCTGCAAATTTTGGGTGAATACAATTGTAATTGAAATATTAGAAAAATAAATCATAGTTTAAAAAAAACTAAAAAAAATACGCTTTTATAGAAAATCTAACTAAAAAATAGAAAATAAACTTTAATAAATTTGTATTAAAAATAGTGTAAGAAAAATGATTTTCTTGTAAAAAAAAAAGCGTAGGGGTATCAATAGTTGCGGAACACACACTGGCGCGTTGCTCTGGTTTCGACGAGCAACGCGCCGCCCTCGTCGCGGTCATAGGTGAGGACCTCTCGCTGCCGCGCGTCGTGGCTACGATGCTCGGCAGCGACGCGTCCTGGAAGGCGATGCTCGACTTCTGTGAGTCCACCATCTCGCAGAAGGAGGCGGCGGAGCGAGAGAGGGAGAGCTCTTCCCTTTCCGCACCGCTCCGTCGCCGTCGAGCCGGGGGCCGGAGGCGGGAATACGCCCGTACGTCCCGGCCCCTGTAGGTAGCGGCCTCCCCCCGGTGAAGGTCAAGGGGCGACCTGAGGGGGTGAGGCCGCGCGGCGCGCTACCAGCCCTCTAGCGCGCTGCCGTGGAGTGAATAGAGCGACCGGTTGACGGTGTATCGCGTCCCGACCCGGCAGGCTGGTTCTGGTCCAGCGGGGTATTCCGGGACACCAGCGGCACCGTCTGGGCGGCCCGACGGGCTGCCGTACCGAGACGGCCGACGTTTCAGAGCCTTCGATTCGCCTCGAAGGCTCCGTCGGCTGGGCGTCCTTGGGGTGAGCCGCGCCGTCTGGTTGTAGTGTTGACCGCGGTAGCCCCTCCCTACCTCATCCGGGTTCTGACCTCGGAGGGGATCGGACGTCGGGTGTAAGAGTGCAGGGGAGTCGTTTAGTGGGTGGGCCCTAAAATCCTAGGGCCCGCGGTCTGCTCACAACACCATGCAGATCGTTGAGTCTCACATACCCCGCGCGCCCCTTTTGCGCGGGGACCTCGTAAGAGGTCCTCTCGGCCCTCTACCCGAAAAATAAAAAAATAAAAAATCCGACATTTTGAAGGAGGTCAAAATCATGTTCAAAGATTCCGTTACATACATACTAACATACATACGTCTGAAGCTAATAAAAGCGTATTAAAAAAACCCTACGAATTCTCGTTTCTCAAACTATTGACGTTGCCCATCTAAATGTTTACCAGAGTTTTGGATTATCACTCTTATTTGTTTCTAGATAGAGTATCTGATGACGGGTCATCTACATTAAATTGTATGACACCACTATCGCAAACTAACAGCCTGCTGTAAGAGCAACAATAGACATGACATGACATGATGTTTTTTTCATCTACTTATAACTCTTGGAAAAAAATTAGACTAAAGCGATTCGCGAAGTTCGAAATGCCACCTTAAGAAACGTAAGGAAAAATTCCATTGAACACCAAGTCTTTGATATTCAAGACATTCGCTTTGATGTTGCATTAATCGGAGTATTTCCGAAGGACATAATGTTTTCGTGTATATGTTAACGGAAATGTATGTAATCCGTCATTGTATACAATTCCTAGGAAATGTATGTAATTCCTAAAATCGCACGGAAATGTGTGAAATAAATTATATTATACTTACACATTACACATTTCCTAGGAAATCTATACATTTCCTAAATAGCAATCGGAAATGTAAAACATTTAAGATATTGGTGGGTACGCGGGGACAGCGGGACGAGTCTTGCACTACGGTCAGTTGCCAACTTGCAATCCACTACAACCGGCCAGGGATTTAAGAAGTGCCTTTGCAAAAAAAACTGTGCTACATCAAGATGTCTGTGTTTTAAAAATAAAGTATTATGTACTTCCAAATGCCATTCGAGCTTACCCTGCAAAAATAAATAGCTATATGGACTGATAAAGTATTATAATATAAAGATTTACTTTTATACTTTGACATTTATAATTACTTAATTATCAGACTGATTACTTGCCAAATGAAAATTTGATATAATAAGAATAAATATAAGTTGATTTTGTGATACGTTAAAAGTTAATAGATAGTTGATTTTAGAAGTTTTAATTAGTAAGATAATATGAATATGTATATTATTATTATTTTACGGTATCACTGTTACCCGATTGTCTCAATAAGTGTTATAATAAAAAAATATTATTAACAACGTGTTTTATTACAGAAAGCATTTACTTTATACATTTCCTAATACGATATTGGAATTATATTCAATTCCGAGGAAATTTATACATTTCCTAGGATATCTATGCATTAAATAGTTTTTCAAACAATATTTTATACATTTCCTAAATAGTATCGGAATTGTACACATTTCCTAGGATTTGTATACAATTCCTTGATTTCATACATTTCCGGTAACATATACAAAACCACGATAATGTTATTTAGGATTTGTTTAAGAAGCTTCACGTACCTCTAACTTACTAACGTACACTTATTTCTAACACAAAAGCGTTTTTTTTCTTATTCTTTTTATTGCTTTGATGTGTGGACGAACTCAGAACCCACCTGGTGTTAAGTGGTTACTGGAGCCCATAGACATCTACAAAGTCCTATCCTTTTGGTCCTATTCGGAACTGCAATTAATAGTTATGTTACTTGGCTAGCTAATACAAAAAAAAAGTGGGGATATGTTCACATTTGTAACCACAGTATCTAACCATAGGGTGTATAGGGTATCAAATTACAACATTTTTCAAAAAAGTTAATGTAACCTTGAAAAAAAAAGAGCCGGATTTTTTTATCATTTTTCCATAAATAATAAATAAATAAATAAATATTTACTAACAATCACACCACGTTAACTGGTCCCGTGATAAGTTCGTAAAGAACTTGTGTTACAGGTACCAGATAACGGAAATAAATGTAAGATTTTTATTATACACATACATATATTTAAGATACATCCATAACCCTGGAAAAGACATTTATATTTATCATACAAATACCTTCCCTTGGCGGGATTCGAACCCGCGACCCCCTTGTGTAGTGACCATGTCACTTACCACTACACCAGACGGCCGTTAAATAGATAGTTATTGACCCGACTATACACCGGTACCTGCTTATCCTTGAATTTTGAGACACGTTGTATATGTATAATCGGTATCTATGACTGACACCTAGTGTCTAGTGTTATGCTGTGGTTCGAATACTTGGACAGTAGAACATTTTGTAATTAAATACATACTTGACACGTATAATTTGCCAATTTTATCAAATTACCTGTATGTTCCAAAACAACAACTTAACCGTCAACAATAGGATACAACAGTGTCGCTTTATGGCATTTCCTAAAAATGTCCACCAAATATTAAAATATTAAACACTAAATCAATACTTGAATTAACAAATATGTATACTACTAGCTGACCCGGCAGACTTCGTAGTGCCTCAATCAATAAATAAAAGACCTAAGCTTTTGTATAAAATAAACTTAAAACAAACAAAAGGAATCCGTCCGACGGAGGACTCATCAAAGGGAAAACAAAACTGTTATTTTTATTTAATTTCGAGCATTTTTATATTTATTTATCTACCTTTTAAACCTTCTCTGGACTTCCACAAATAATTTAAGACCAAAATTAGCCAAATCGGTCCAGCCGTTTTCGAGTTTTAGCGAGACTTATGAACAGCAATTCTATTTTACATATAGATATAAATAGATAAAAGATAAACACTAAATCAATACTTGAAATAACAAATATACTATATAAAAAAATTTTCCATTGAGATCGAAACAGCATAGACGAAATTAAGCTCGCAAAAATTAGTAATCACATCTAATCTGTGTTATTATTATTCTTACAGCGTATTATGAAACTGTAGTACATACATACAGAGGTTTCTACCGCAAAGCATTATTGAAAATATGGTTCTAAATATCTACGGTCATCACTTAAGAACTAAGAGGTTCGTCAGCTCGTGCGACAACTATATTGGTAAGAAATAGTACTTGGCTGTTTTGGCTTTAGGATCGCATCCCTAATTTTACCTTTAGGTTGTCAATACCAGAATAACCAATTGGTGGGTAACAGATATGATAAATGGGTTCTCATTGATTATGTAAGCAACGGATGCGATGTCAATAGACCTCTGTTTTGGGTACGGAATAATTTAACTACACGTTATTGTCTTAGCTTTTAATGCCTAAACAAAAATAAACGATTTTCCGACAAGTATTATAATTTAATACATGGCTAGCCAAAACAAATTTGGAAATTTTACAGGTTACGACTTCATAAAATGCTGTAATATGTTTTATTTTAATAAAAGCAATATATTATGTAACTGGAACACTTAATGGTTTCAAATGAGTTATTTAAGCAAAAAGTCTTAATGGTAATGCTAATGTTAATTTCGGTAATTTCGGTTTTGGTCATGTTAATTTTAACATTTATGATTGTTTGTCTGTGACCGTGGGTTTTCTTTTGAAAATTACGAATTTTATTTCTAGAATTAATTATTGAAAAAATGTAGTATAAGTACATCATTCCGGTTATATAAATTTCATTTATTTATATTATTATAATTTAATACATCGAATTCACTTTCAGCAACGGAAGTATGCAATAGGTTAGGCCTAACAAAATGTCCCAGGGGTATTGTTAAGCCGTCCTCAAATTTCGAGTTCCAACACAAACAATGGTTCGCATGCTGAGGCATTAACCTTGCAGACCCAACGTATTCCTGTACATTGGTTGAGGCCGGAGTGTTTGTTTATAATCTAACTTAGCTTAATCGGGTAATCGACAATCACGGAGCTATGCGTTGAGTTTGAAACACATATAAGGTAATAAGAAACACTGGCATTTAAAACCGAAATTAAAAGAGTAGCACATCCATTCCCGCGTGTAAACAATAAAAAAAACAATTTAACTGTTTTTTTTATTTTTAAATAAACTACTACTAATTGAATAAGATCTGTCTGATGAACTCATCTTTTTTCAATACTTCACTATTAAATTTTATTGCCTTTTGTTTATTTCACTTTTACACTAAACACAATATTGCAAATTACCCAAGCATAACATTGGCGGAGAATTTTAGGTGCGTGAGAGCAGACGTAGACACTAACGCGCATGCGCACTTGTCAGTACCCAGGGAGGAAAAGTTAGACTTTCTTCCCTGTACAGCGGGAGGAAAACCGAACTTTCGGCGTAGGTAGGAGAAAAAAAAACTTTTCTTCGAAGTTGTTTCTGTATCTTGGCGCTTACTGTTAAGTGCTTGACGGAAACGGACAACACTGGGTCAATATTGAGCTGGCGGTATTCAATACCTGAATACCGCCAGCTACCTTGAGGCATGAGGTTGAAATTTTATTTGCATTGTATAGCAACTGTCCCGTGCTTCAAATCATAGCGCATGACTGCTTCGTGGTAGAAACAGTCAGCACTGTTGGAATTAACCATCCAAATGCACAATACCAACTACCAATAATCAAAACAAGAATTACTGGGAAACATAGAGATTACTTAGTATAAAAAATAAATAAAAAAGGATTAGAATACTTACTATTATTGCCGCAGGCGGAATATCGATAAGTACAGTGATTGGAAGAAGCCAGGACTGTATATGTTTATGTTCTGATTGACTGCTAAAGAAACTAATAACAGTATAGTGCTCGTATTGATCGTATTGATATTGTAACGCAAGCAAGTACGAATTTTAAGAAATGGGTACTTAAAATGTGCTCACGAATGAATTCCGTAATGAGGGATTAACGTCCTTTCATCGTCATATTAGCATCATTCTGTAGATATTCAGTGATGGTTATAGGCCTCTCGAAGATTCTCCGCAATAATCGGTCCAACGCGATCCACATGCAACGTGTCAGGATCTTCAACAGTTAGTCGTCGTCCTTGTCCTTCCACATCCTTTCCACACTCTGCCTTCCAAAGGTCGCTAAACTGTTAGGTCCCAGTCACAAAATCCACTAAGAACAGTGGGCCCTGTTCACCTACACATCAACCAGCCTTTAAAGCCATTAGCATTGTGTAATGAGCTTTATGTGTGATATGCTGTGTCGCGAGTTATTGGTAGGTACCAAAATCCTTTATATTTCTGCTAAAAAGAAATGGAACAGCTATTATGCTATACAAATGACACTTGGTCCACATTTCTCAAGGTTGGTGACGGTATTCACGTTGTGATGTCTATATACTCCACCATATGACACCAAGTAGATCATTGACTACCTGATACGACATACAGAAGTTTGGTTTGTTGATTAAAAATTAACTTAATAATTGAGGCCGTCAGCGCAAAAGTGGCCTAAGCATATCATAGTTGGCGCTGGCGGTGTCTCTTGACATCGCCAACGCATTTAACACTCTGCCCTGGACCGTGATAGGGGGGGCACTGGAGAGGCATGGAGTGCCCCTCTACCTCCGCCGGCTGGTTGGGTCCTATCTGGGGGCCAGGTCGGTCGTATGTACCGGGTACGGTGGGACCCTTCATCGTTTTCCGGTCGTGCGTGGTGTTCCGCAGGGGTCGGTTCTCGGCCCCCTCTTGTGGAATATCGGGTACGACTGGGTGCTGAGGGGCGCCCTCCTCCCGGGCCTCCATGTTATTTGTTACGCGGACGACACGTTGGTCGTGGCCCGGGGGGATGATTATAGGGAGTCTGCCCGTCTCGCCACAGCGGGAGTGGCCCTCGTCGTCGGAAGGATAAGGAGGCTGGGTCTCGACGTGGCGCTCAATAAATCCGAGGCTCTGTGGTTTCACGGGCCGCGGAGGGCGCCACCCGTTGACACCCACATCGTGGTTGGAGGCGTCCGGATAGGGGTCGGGGTGCAGTTGAAGTACCTCGGCCTCGTGTTGGACAGCCGGTGGGCTTTTCGTGCTCACTTTGCGGAGCTGGTCCCCCGATTGATGGGGACGGCCGGTTCTTTGAGCCGGCTGCTCCCGAATATTGGGGGACCGGATCAGGTTGTGCGCCGTCTGTACGCGGGGGTGGTGCGATCGATGGCCCTGTACGGTGCACCTGTGTGGGCTGAGCCGCGCAACCGGGCCACTATGGCTCGGTTCCTGCACCGGCCGCAGCGCACCGTTGCCATCAGGGTCATCCGCGGATATCGCACCGTCTCCTTCGAGGCGGCGTGTGTTTTGGCGGGGACGCCGCCATGGGAGCTGGACTCGGAGTCGCTCGCTGCCGACTATCGGTGGCGCAGCGAGCTTCGTGCTCGGGGCGTGGCGCGTGTCCCCGAAAGTGAGCTGCGGGCGCGGAAGGCCCATTCTCGGCGGTCCGTGCTCGAGTCGTGGTCGAGGCGATTGGCCAACCCCACGTGGGGGCTACGGACCGTCGAGGTGGTTTACCCGGTCTTTGATGACTGGGTGAATCGTGGCGAACGACGTCTCACCTTTCGTCTGGTGCAGGTGCTGACCGGGCACGGATGCTTCGGGAAGTACCTGCGCCGGATAGGGGCTGAGCCGACGACGAGGTGTCACCATTGTGGACACGACCTGGACACGGCGGAGCATACGCTCGCTGTCTGCCCCGCTTGGGAGGTGCAGCGCCGTGTCCTGGTCGCAAAGATAGGACCTGACTTGTCGCTGCCTGGCGTCGTGGCGTCGATGCTTGGCAGCGATGAGTCATGGAAGGCTATGCTCGACTTCTGCGAGTGCACCATCTCGCAGAAGGAGGCGGCGGGGCGAGTGAGGGAAAGCTCTCCTCACTACGCAGAAACCCGCCGCCGCCGAGCAGGGGGTCGGGACCGGGGTCGTATCCGTGACCTGGCCCCCTAAGAGCTAGGGGTCCCACCCGTTTTGTGCGGGGAGAGACCCAGAGGTGGGGTGGCGTGCTTTGCACGCTCACCCGCAATAGGAAGCCGGGTGATGGCAGACCGCGTTCCCCCGACCGCTCTGGGGGAAGGTGTAACGCGGCGCCATCAAAGCGGGCTCTCGGCCCGCTGAACGAGGGAACCGGTGGTCGTGTCGCTGGCGGCCACCGGTCCGGCGTCCGTGAGACGGTGGGATGGATGTAATGTGCTCTGCGTCAACCCTGTCCCGCCGTTTCAATAGCCCCGACTGGGCTCCGGCCCGGTCCGAGGTAGGGCGCCGGTTGTGAGCGGCAGGAGTTTTTAGTGAGGTTCAACTCCCACATACCCCACCTGCCGCGCGGGTGGGGATCCGGCGATTTTCTCCTGAGGAAAAAAAAAAAAAAAAAAAATAGCATATCATAGTTATTATGGAGATAATGAGGTTTGAATTTACTTTTACACTGCTTGTTTCGTAAAAAGAATGTTTACAATCTGTTGTCTATAAGTAAAACTGGGGATAGGCCGGTTTTCCATCAAAATTTATTATTTTAAATAAATAGCAATATAAAAGCGCGAATATGAAAAATTGTGGGTTAGGCTTTGGGAGGTTTACGACGAAAGGAAGATCTTCCACCGAGCGGGTGATATTTGCTCGGTAGACCGATGGTACAAATGTTGTTGTTCGGAACTTGTATATATGCGCTTTATCTTGAAAATGTCGTAAGCGAGATTCAGGCATCTGTCAATTATCTTGCGTTGTATGATGGCTACCCGCCACAAGGCCAGTTTTGCGCTGACGGACTCAATTATAAATCGCAGCACATTATTCCGTAAACGAATTTAAATTTATTTGTATTCACCAAACTAACGACTTAACTGCAAGTTACGTACTAACGAGCGCCTTGCAAAGTTTTAAACCGCTTCTCCACTTTTAATCACTTGCAGAATCGAGATTGTCTGCTAGCGGTTATTATACTCGAAACTGTTTGTTCGCTTATAATGAATATTTAATTCTGACGTGTGTATTTGTACGATGAAGTATAACTTTTCAACTGCCATAGAATTTTTAGAAGTTTTGCGAATTTTTAGGCTCTAGTCTTGTACCTATTCTTTTTGTTAAGCGTCGCCAAATCGCCCAGTCAAATCATTTCTTTTTTAACACATTCGGAACATTTAAAGGATACAACAGAACTATTATTCGTGTGTGGTTCATGATCAGGAAAATACTCTTTCATTGTAACTAGATGCGCTTTTGTAGTGCATCCACAATGTTTGCGAAATCTCACACCGATGTCTTCTGTGCAATAATGCGGAAGAGAAGAGCATTGTTATTGCGTGAGTGGCAACAGTCTTTTGAAAATCATATCGAGCAAGATCGAGGGACTGCTGATTAATAGCTTTTGCAGCAGAAACTTGAAAAAAAAATGTAATGATATAAAATGTATGTAATGATATTTATGTTTTAGATTTTTTAAGTTACTAACATAGATTATAAGTAATTCTTACTAACAAAATGTTGGGGGTTAAAAAAAAAACTGAAATAAAGTATAAATAAATAAAAATTTTTTTTTTTTATTGCCTAGATGTGTGGACGAGCTAACAGCCCACCTGGTGTTAAGTGGTTACTGGAACCCATAGACATCTACAATGTAAATGCGCCACACACCTTGAGATAGAAGTTCTAAGGTCTCAGTATAGTTACAACGGCTGCCCCACCCTTCAAACCGAAACGCATTACTGCTTCACGGCAGAAATAGGCGGGGCGGTGGTACCTAACCGTGCGGACTCACAAGTGGTCCTACCACCAGTAATTACGCAAATTATAATTTTGCGGGCTTGATTTTTATTACACGATGTTATTCCTTCACCGTGGAAGTCAATCATGAACAATTGTTAAGTACGTATTTCATTAGAAAAATTGGTACCCGCTTGCGGGATTCGAACACCGTTGCATCGCTACGAATGCACCGGACGTCTTATCCTTTAGGCCACGACGACTTTCATATATAATTATTACTAAATATAAAATATAAAAAATATAATTATTACTAATTTTATAATTTAAGCTTTCTTGTTTTGTATTGCTTTTGAAAGTAGACGTCTGTACGGCCCACCTGATGCTTAATTTTCATTCACAAGCACAATCACCGCGTAACGCTTAAGCATCATTTCAAACCTCACAGTACGTTGGATATGTTATTGTGGAGTAGAAATAGATCTAAGGCATGCGCGCGGAACGTGGAGAAACGCGGTCTATAGTAATATCAACGTAATGCGAGAGGTTCTAGGTAGTGAAGTAATAAATGGTTATTGTAGTCTACTGATGTTGGCAATATTTTTTCTTTACGACAGTAATAAGAAGAAAATTTTAGGACGAATTATTATCCCATGTTTCGTTCGCGAATCATATAATCATCAATTTAAATACAGGAAAACGAATGGAAATTCTTTGGAATTTTTGGAATTTGTAATTCTAAATTAAGTTTTTTATGAATTTTTATATAATCAAATTTATGTGTCCATTAATAAAATGAAAATCATAGAATCAAAAACGGATAAACTAACAGAAACATCTAAATAAGAAAACAGAACAATCTCTCCGCACCTTGTTATGGATATATTTCAGGAGATTTAACCCAAGGAGGCGGTTAATCTCAGACAGACGACAGGAATCGGCGAGATGCAGGCTTTTTTTATTGCCTATGTAGGTGAACGAGCTCACAGCCCACCTGGTGTAAGTGGTTACTGGAGCCCATAGACATCTACAATGTAGATGCGCCATTCACCTTGAGATATAAGTTCTAAGATCTCAGTATATTTACAACGGCTGCCCCATCCTTCAAACCGAAACGCATTACTGCTTCACGGCAGAGATAGGCGGGGTGGTGGTACCTACCCGTGCGTACTCACAAGAGATCCTACTACCAGTAAATGTGCGCAGAATCAGTTAATGTGGCAAACCTTGGGTGAGGTATATATATATCTAAAAGAAACTGCGTATGAAAATAAATTTCTCAAAATTTCGATCGCTCCAATTATTTTACGTTCACTTTACTGCGACGAAAGCTGTCTCTAGAGCTCCAACAACAATTATACAAAGTTCTATCAGATGAACAGTTTTAGAACGAATAGACAATTACTCACACATACATTTGAACATTGGTTTTTATTTAGAATTAATCATATTCATTAAATATTAAAGCAAATCTATATATTAATACGTGAAGCAAAAACTTTGTATCCATTTTTACGAAAATTGCGCGGACAGAGAGGTATGAAAATTTCCACACTTATAGAGAATATGAATATAATGAATAGAAGTGAACAATGCTAATATTTTTTTAAAATAAAAGATTTTTAAGATAAAAGTTACATTAAATCAATAAAGAAAAAATTACACACACTACCATGTATTTGGCACAACACATATATGTATATAAATATACTAATTGTTTATTGTCAATTGTCAAACTTTTGTTAGTGTTTAAGGTCTGTGATCAAATTGAGAATAGATGAATATTGTCTGTCTTTATTTTTATTTATGTATAGTGTAGTTTTGGCGAAATCTGTGCTTATATTATATTATATAAGTACAATAGTATTTGACAATAGAACCATAATAATGTTTAAACATAAAATTTTGATTGATTAAAGTCGAATTTCGACTTCTGCGGGACCACTAGTAACTGTAATAGGGCCTTGTCTATCTATTCTAACTCCTCTAATACTAAATATCTCGAAACTTTCCCCTAGCAAAACTTCCGCTTTAGAAGTGTTAATTAGTATCGTGGCTTATATTGTGAAGTTTTGTTGGTAACGAAATTTTGTTATGTTGGTAGTCCTGTGGCTTGTCACCAAAAGTATATCTAGCAAGCGCCACGAGAACCTCGTAAAACGTGTTTATAATTTTATGAGTTTGCTTATTTTTTTATAATTTTAAAACTGATGCTTCTTTGTCAAATAGTTGAGCTTTATGTTTTGTTACTAAATTTGAATGCATCCCATCCCACTTTGAAGTTGAAGATTCATTTGCATTCGGTGAGAGCTACCTAATCTGAAGTTTGATCATGAATTGCGTCATCGTTTCGGAGTAGCAGCAATTTGAAGATCCAGTAGTGTGATTATGACGGTTATGGCATAATAGATATTATGAATATTGACTTCCACGGTGAAGGAATAACCATTGAAGTCGTCGTGGCCTAAAGGATAAGACGTCCGGCGCATTCGTGTTGAGCGATGCACCGGTGTTCGAATCCCACAGGCGGGTACCAATTTTTCTAATGAAATACGTACTCAACAAATGTTCACGATTGATTTCCACGGTGAAGGAATAACATCGTGTAATAAAAATGAAACCCGCAAAATTATAATTTGCGTAATTACTGGTGGTAGGAGACCTCTTGTGAGTCCGCGCGGATGGGTACCACCACCCTGCCTATTTTCTGCCGTGAAGCAGTAATGCGTTTCGGTTTGACATCCTTAATACCAGGTGGGCTGTGAGCTCGTCCACCCATGTAAGCACAAAAAAAAAAAGATTCTGCATAAATGTTTAGACGTTTTGTTTAAAGGTCCATTTTGTACAAAACCCGTAACATGATGTTCCACGAAATGTAAGTTCTGTAACTTTATTGTTTGTTTTGGGTAATACCAACTTTCCTATGTTAAGTAATTTGGATCGCGGCTTACTTTGGTCCGCCTTAACCGACTAAAACATTGGACCAACTTATATTTCACCAACGTTATACGTATAAATAAATATGCTTTCAGACTTCAAGCGATTCAAATTTAGTACGAAAAGTGTATAGTACATTATTTTGTCTTTTGTTTAGTTTAGCCTCTGTAAGTGCTATAGAAAATAATAGTAGTAATAGTATAGTTCGTTGACCTAGAATGGTCACTCTCATTTCTCCCGTGAATCTCCTAGAAGGGTTTACAGGAGATTGGACAACATTTCTACATGAGCATCAGCATTTACCGGTGGTAAGTATTGTGAGCCAATACGGATGGGTACCTACATACTGCCTCTATTTTTCTATCGTGCAGTTACCATGTGCTCCCCTTTGAAGAGTTGAACAGCCGTTATTCAATGCAGTTAAGACTTTATCCATGGAGGGTAGCGGCATTGTGATATGTACAGGCTCCACTAACTAGCTAGTATGTCCACCCACAGCATTTAAATGCAATTTATACAATAAAAAGCTACACCAAGTAGATTATGAATAAAAAAAAAAGTGGATAAACGCATTTTGTGTTTACCGTGCCTACGCATTTTATTCATTACATACCCACTCTTTGGGTTTTATTGACGTGAATCTGCTTCAGGATCTGAATTATAATCCAATCGCATGACCACGGCACTTGTAAAGTCAATCAAACCGAGGATCCTTAATTATATATTCTAAAAAACTTTACCAAATCTTAAAGAATGTTGTTTCGTATTCATTCTCACACGTTCAGAGTTCTTCGATTAGTAGTTTCAAATTAGTATGTCTCATAACATAAAGCCCGTCTTGATTGAGCTGACCTACTAACATTGCTTCTTGCGGCTCAATCTATGGTGTAAGTTGTGATTGCTGTACTATTGTGTTCATTGAACTGAATAGTCTATTCAATCCTAAGACCAGCCGAGGACAATTAAGGATTAAATGATCCCTCTCTACAATGGAGCGAAGGGACTGATTGTGTACAAGTGATAAAGGCGAAAGGCGTTTTATTTTTATAAAATAAATAGAGACAGATAAGGCATTAGGTTCTTAATTCTCATAACCGTACAATTATAATGGATGTGTTTGTGATCGAGCATGTAAAGAGATTTTAGCAAAGTCGCTGTCTGCGACTCGACTCTTTCAAACCTCGTATAAACAAAACTAGAGAACATATACACACACTTAATGAAGTCGTCGTGGCCTAAAAGATAAGATGTCCGGTGCATTCGTATGTAGCTATGCATCGGTGTTCGAATCCCGCTGGCAGATACCAATTTTTCCAATGACATACGTACTTAACAAATGTTCACGATTGACTTCCACGGTGAAGGAATAGCATCGTGTAATAAAAATGAAGCCCGCAAAATTATAATTTGCGTAATTACTGGTGGTAGGACGTCTTGTGAGTACGCACGGGTAGGTATCACCACCCTGCCTGTTTCTGCCGTGAAGCAGTAATGCATTTCGGTTTGAAGGGCGGGGCAGCCGTTGTACTGTAAAAAATTGAGACCTTACAACACATGTCTCAAGGTGGGGGGCGGCATTTACGTTGTAGATAAGCAATGAAAAAAAACATATTTTGTGGTAATACTTAATTGTAGTAATAGTGTTTATAATAGTCAAATGCAGGTCTTAGAACCAAACACGGATTTAGTTAAAGATATAACAAAAGAAGAAACAGAAAGAGTCCCTCCCTATAAGACTGACGTCAAGCAGACGGCCGGTCGTAAAATTCATAATAAACATCTACACAGCATGAAAAAGAAGAATGTGATATTTGAAAATATGCCTTCCTTATATTGGGTTTTTATTTCTTCAGTCCAAAAAAACTGTGTCGGAAAATCTTTGAAAGTTTGAAAGTTAATAATAATATGCTTCCGGTAGATTTATCAATCCGTCGGTACGTAAAATCAGGAATCAGCGAAATCCACTCTTGTATTTATCATAACAAATATACCCTGCATTGTCTGCATCATTTACCTTGGTAAAAATATCGAATGTTAATCCAGGATGTAAAATATGTGCGAAATTTCAAATTTGCTCCGACTTTATTACGTGATTGAGTAAATAGCACAAAAGTCTTCACGTTTATTAAATAAAAAAAAAAACAGAATATTATAAGACATAATATTATTATATAACTATAGATGAGAATAGAGATAGATATAGATGTCAAGAGGTGGATGAGGAGAGACAAAGAACGGGCTCAGTGATGGTCAACGGGGATTTGATCCTATGATAATGTCCAGCAGTGGAAGACTATGGGCTGATGATGATGATGATAGATTAGAAGTGAACCACAGTGAAAGACTGTGGGCTGATGATGATGATGATGATGATGATAGATTAGAAGTGAACCACAGTGGAAGACTGTAGGTTGATGGTGATGATGATGATGATGATAGATTAGAAGTGAACCACAGTGGAAGACTGTAAGCTGATGGTGATGATGATGATGATGATAGATTAGAAATGAACCACTCGTTAACAGCCTGGTTAGGAGTCTCGGACCCTATAAATCTGAGGCACGTTTTACTGCAGAGCCACCTTCAATAAATAAACAATCAAAATCTGTTGGCAATCTTCTAACTTCCTAACGGAATAACGTTGCAATGGATAAAATATGTTTCGCTTAATTTATTGAGTGAACGCCACTCACTCATTTTTTATTCATTACAGTAAATAAAATTATACGCCATGTCATTTCATTATAAGATTAACATAAAAGGATGACAGCGTTTTTGCGGTTTTGTTTTATGTTAGCTTTCTTTCTGTGAGTAGAGTAAATCAAATTATTTCTTCGTGCCTCTGCACTACGTCTGTTTTTCATTTAGATTTACCGCCAATTGGAAGTTAGGATCAATTTTGCGGACCCTAAAATCTTAAGTATTATCATTGTTGCAGTATACATATATACAAGTACAGTATGTAAAAAGGGCATTATCGTTGTTCTTTTTAGTAAATACTTAAACTATGAACTCGCAATTAAATGCAAACGCTCATATTCCGCGTACCTTCGACATGCCGCTTCCCCATAGACACAGCCCACTGAGTTTCTCGTCGAATCTTCTTAGTGGGTTGCGTTTCCGATCCGATGGTAGATTCTGCGAAGCCCTGCTCTTGCTAGGGCCAGTGTTAGCAACACTCCCGGTTTGAGCCCAGTGAGCTCACTTACTCGTTCGGTTACGCTAACATAGTCTCTTAAAGCTGTTAGTTTAGGTAGCATTTAAAAAAGAAAATGCTTCATCTGAATTATGATTGTCATACATTGCGGGCAAATATAAGTTAAATGTTAGTAAGGTTCATATCGAAATTTTTTATGTTGTCGTGTACTGTTTACAGCATTACGTAAGTGACGTGGTGTTCCTAAAATACATAAATTTACAATGTAAATGCTACCAGTCACCCTGTGACACTAGATATAAATCTCAATGAAACAAGGTTAGAATTATCCTACCCAATAACCTTGAATATATGACACACAGTTCCTCGAACATATAATACCCACCTATAGTATAGAATGAAAGTGTACATGGATTATGATTATTACACGACGCTTATTAAATTTAAACGTATATCAATAAAATCTGCAAACCTTGAAAGCGTTCTTTCTAGGAAAATATTGCAATAGTACAGATTATTACAAATTAGAGGTAATTCGGCTGTCATAAATGCTAAATAACAAAAAACCTTGGTAACCGTACTCCTCGAATACGTCAAAGAGTTCGACGTGAAATCTAAACCATACTACATCCTGTTGAGTTTCTCACCGGACCTTCTCAGCGGGTCTCGATCTCGATCTGGTAGCAGATTCATTCGCGAAGCAGCTGCCTTTGGACTGTTAGATCTCCTTCGGTGGCGCTCGGGCAGCTGTAAAAAAATCCCACCCCTCCTGGTCGAGTGTATGCTCGCCCACCTATCCTATCCCAACCTATCCTGGGGAAACGGGAAAGGCATCCGAATCGCCAGCAATACCTTCTTCTAAAATTATATTCCATTAAATATCTTTATTTTCAATGATATCGTTTTCATATTTATCTAAAATCATTTTCAAATTTGATGCCCCGCTCTCGGAATCCTTCTACACCGGCTTCTAAAAACTAAATATATAACTAGTCAGGTCATAAGTATTGTCACACAGTAAAAACTTTTCTTTTAGAATGCTGGCCACAAAAAAGTTTATTGAATTCGAATTTCGAATTGTTCATGAAAATAAAAATGTATACTTTTAGAATTTTACTCATTTTTAAATATGGAGTGGATGCTTAAAGAAGACCGTGTTGCAGTTATTGCGTTGCATCGTTGCGGCTTCGCGCCATTTCAAATTTTTAACATACTGAAAAATTTCAATATAACCAAAAGATTCGTTTATCGTACCACAAACGATACAATGAAGACTCTAGTGTAGATGACAGGTCAAGAAGTGGTCGCCCTCGGTCTGTTAGGACTCCAGCAGTGATAAAAGCTGTGAAGGCGCGAATTCAAAGAAATCCCAAACGTAAGCAGAAACTGTTGGCCCTTCAGATGGGGTTAAGCAGAACCACGGTGAAAAGGGTGTTAAATGAAGACTCAGGGCTTCGGGCATATCGAAGAAAAACAGGACATCGTTTGAATGCTCGTCTAATGGACCTGAGACTGAAGAGATGCCGCGCTTTGTTGAAGCGGTACGCGGGAAAAAAAATCGGGAAATTCATTTTCGGATGAAAAAATTTTTACTGTAGAAGAGAGCTACAACAAACAGAATGATAAGGTGTACGCACACAGTAGTGAAGAAGCGAGCAACCGTATTCCGCGTGTCCAACGAGGTCATTTTCCATCCTCGCTCATGGTATGGTTGGGAGTTTCTTATTGGGGCTTAACAGAGGTACATTTTTGTGAGAAAGGTGTAAAAACGAATGCAGTTGTGTATATCAAAATACAGTCCTGACGAACCTTGTGGAACCTGTTTCTCATACCATGTTCAATAACAGGCACTGGGTATTCCAACAAGATTCGGCGCCAGCTCATAGAGCGAAGAGCACACAAGACTGGCTGGCGGCGCGTGAAATCGACTTCATCCGGCACGAAGACTGGCCCTCCTCCAGTCCAGATTTGAATTCGTTAGATTACAAGATATGGCAACACTTGGAGGAAAAGGCGTGCTCAAAGCCTCATCCCAATTTGGAGTCACTCAAGACATCCTTGATTAAGGCAGCCGCCGATATTGACATGGACCTCGTTCGTGCTGCGATAGACGACTGGCCGCGCAGATTGAAGGCCTGTATTCAAAATCACGGAGGTCATTTTGAATAAACTTTAGTGTCATAAGAATCTATGTTTTGTTAAGTTCATTTTGGTATATGAATGGTTACATAATGAATAAACTTGTTTCAATTATTTTACATTAAACATGTGACAGAATTTATGACCTGACTAAGTAAATACGAACATAATCTGTTAAAATACAACATAATAATATGTACGTTCACATTTTTTATCGCGTAATGTAACTCGTTATATTTGAGTAACTTTGTCCGTGCAATCAAAATCTCATAATCGAACATTAATTATGAAATAACAAAACTTTTTAATCACATTTCACACGTGCAAAGGGTCCGTGGAACAGCCTCGGGGTCGACGTCCTATTTTTTAATTATTTAAAACGTCAAATGCACGCGGTCTGCAATAAAAATGTACATTCAGAAATTCATGAGCCTACGGGGCAAGATTTCATTTTCGGTTATTAAAATTCATCCACTGATTAATGTCCCAGTTTAGTGAGGTATGCTCTCCATTATTTTAGCGTCCGCTCAATTTTGAATTACAATTTTGTAATGACACCGAAGTGTTCAAAGCTAATATACGTATAGTTTGGCAAACACAAAACCATTTCGAGCCTTGGTATACGCCAAATTTTAAGCCAACAAACACTTAATTACTTAATGTTTATAAGTGGTTTTAGTAATATAAAAAATAACCTCTAAGAATTTACTTTTATTTCATTGCTGACTAGATACCTCAGTTTAGCTTGGTTAACAAAATATATTTGTTTTATCCAAAACTTACTGGTGGTAGGACCTCTTGTGAGTCCGCGCGGGTGGGTACCACCACCCTGCCTATTTCTGCCGTAAAGCAGTAATGCGTTTCGGTTTGAAGGTTGGGGTAGCCATTGTAACTATACGTGGGACCTTAGAACTTATATCTCAAGGTGGTGGCGCATTTACGTTGTGGATGTCTATAGGCTCCAGTAACCACTTAACACCAGGTGGGCTGTGAGCTCGTCCACCCATATAAAAAAAAAAAACACGTAACTTCCCTATATGCATTTGGTATACAAGGCGTGTTGTGGTTTTGCCTATTTCTGAAGCATGTGCTATTGTCGAACGGTTTTAGCTTATATTTATGAAGTAACTTCCTGCCACTAAGAAATAACGACAAAAGAAACGAAAGATTTTTGACCATTGAATCTCTGATATCATGGCTCCATTCAGAATTTGATCCATCTGTGAAAAGAGTATTTAAAAGCAGTCTCTAAACACTTCCATTTCAGGAACGATTTTCGTGACACCCTGTAGAGCGTGGTGTCACGAAATTTTATATGTGCGTGTGTCGTGAAAAATGTACCCTTTTGTTAATTCTCAGTGGGACCGCAGACGCACAGTCATGTTTACGAATTGTTTGCGGTTGCTCTGCATTCATTTCTGGTAAAATATTAGTATCAAGATTCTGATTGCTAGATTTTTTTTTTAAATTAAAACAGAAAAATACAAAGTAAAACTGCATAACTGGTTTATCTGAAATGGTTAGATTGAGACGACAGTGAAGATCTGGCCGATTTGTGTTCATTAAGTTTTGATTACGTGAAAGAGATATCAAATTATGATGATGATTTAATCATGAAACGGATTTTAAATTGATGGAATCGTTCCGAATTCATCACATCAATTATTTCTGATGTTACCATGCTAATTAGGAAAATGGATAATTTGAAAACGATTTTTGCTATGTTTTGGACAGATTAAGTTGTAAGCTATAATAATCTGTATCGTATTCGCATTAGAACTGTTTTTGTTTGTATAAATTTGGTTTTTCAGGTCATATAGTTTTCATGTCGTAGTGAACACATGATTTACGCAATGCTTTAAAACCTATTCCACAACATTAACCAATGGCTATGTTACGTTATTTATTAAATCGTATTTTGAAAAAGGTAACATTTAAATATGAACAAAAATGGAACCTACTAGAGAAGGAAATCCAAGGGACATATTATAAATATATCGATAGCTGGATCAGCCGTGATACAGGACTTTGACTCCAAATTAAGGCAGTATTCAAGCTGCTTCCGTTAAATACTCAATACGCAGCTTGATTTGTATAGCAAGAATACGAAAAACGTGCTAGGCCCATTTATTGCTATAAAGAGAAAAAGAAAAATACTGAGGACAATCAGAAGACTATTGATGATGATACTGAAATTTTCTGTCATGAGCTATGCCAGTATAGTGTTCGCTCACGCGGCCCGTACACACATAAACTCTCTCCAGGTCACCCAATTCAGTTTCTGCAGGTTAGCCGTCGGAGCACCGTAGTATGTGAGGAATGTAAATCTTCACGACGATCTAAATTTAGTACCGATACGTAAGTATCTTAGAAGAAGAAGAAGGGGTTGTCGTACCCCCTTTCGGGGGCACGGACCGGGCCTCGGGGCAAACCCCACTACCCGGGCTGAAACTCCCTACCACATAGGGCAGGGGTGAAGTAGATGCGGGGAGGACTTGGGGAAGGTACGCTGTTCGCAGCGTGCACGGCTGCACTACATCGACAAAACATATATACTTATACATAATACGATGGGCTTGGTTCTCTTGGGCGGAGTGATGCCCGCGGAGGAGTCACCCCGGCGCCGGCTGCTGTCCTCTGCTTGGTTTTTTTTTTTTTTTTTTTTTTTTTTTTTTTTTTTTCCCTATCTACTATTACTAACTAAAACTAGACTACTATACTAACTATAAACTACTAACTATTTACAATATCTACAAAGCCGGGAACAACAGTCAGCACCGTGGGGCCCGCCACCGGCCCCATGCCGCGGCCCCACCTCTACAAATCAGAGGGGGAGCCGCGGCACTAGTAAGGCGCTCACCCGCTCCGGGCTCCCCAAAAGGGGAAGACCATCGCGGGGAGGGACCGATTTAGACACTCCCCAGACGGGGGAGTGGTCCACCCAACGGGGGTGGGAAATGGGTCCCCATAAGGGGGCACCCCAACGATGTGGGGGGAAATGACGAGTGTGGACAGCTCAGTCCCATGGGGGCACTCATTATGAGCACTCCCATATCACTCCGATTAAGCCGACTATCTTACCATAGCCGGGGGTTCCAGTAGCTCCCTTGGTAGCGCCAGACCATCAGGTGGTCTAGCGTGCAAGGGAGCTAAGTTGTGGAGATGCTCGTGGGGTCCACCGTCAGCTCGCTCGTAAAGATTACGAGCTAGCCTCCGGATGAACTTCTCGAGCGACTCCACATCCAGATCCCGGGCGATTACGGCATTACTGACGTAACGCCCTGCTCCGACTATCGTGCGAAGAGCCAGATTCTGCTGGGCCTGTAACTTCACCCGCGTGACCTGCGGGATGAGGTGATACCAGGCCGCAGCTGCGTACGTGATACGGGAACGGACATACGTCTTATAAATGCCGAGCTTAGTCCTGACCGGCAACCTGGAGGCCAACACCGGCCGGAGGAGGAATCTCGCGTAGCGAGCGGCCGCCAACGCCTTATTGGCGTGGGCGGTCATCCTCAAACTCCGGTCGATATCGACCCCCAAGTACCGGACGCTGGATCTAAACTCGACATTAGCGCCACGGAGACTGAGCTGTCCCGGGACGACTCTTGTGCGGACCGGACCGAAGAGGATAGCCGCGGTCTTCCCCACGTTGACCGCGACCCTCCATCGGTCCAGCCACTGGGGCAGTAAGTCCAATAACCTCTGCATCCTCGAAATGGCCGCAGAGGGGAAGTTGGATGACGCGAAGTAGGCGCTGTCGTCGGCAAACGGCGCCAACTTCACGTCGGCTTCCCACGCTTCGAGGTTGCCCTCGAGCGTGGGAATATCGTTGGTATAGAGAGCGTAGAGGAATGGTGCCAGGACGCTCCCCTGCGGAACTCCGGCCGTGACTGGGCGCACCGACGACTTGGCGCCCTCGACCGCGACAAGGAAGGATCTTCCCTCCAGGTACGACCCCAGCAGTCGCACGTAGGCGTGCTGGAGGTCCGTGTTCTGCAACAGCTTGTGGATCAGTCCCGCATGCCAGACACGGTCGAAGGCCTTCTCGATGTCGAGAAAGACTGCGGCCGTGTACTGGCGCGCGTTGGACCGATCCGCCAAGTGATGCATGACGCGGACCAATTGCAGCGTTGTCGAGTGACCGCTACGAAACCCGAATTGCTCGGGTCTGAGAAGGATGTGCGGCGACATCCTCCTCAGCAGCAGCCGCTCGAACAACTTGCCCACGTGCGACAGCAGCGTGATCGGACGGTAACTGGAGGGATTTCTCCTGTCCTTGCCGGGTTTGGGCAAGGCGATAACCTTGCCCAATTTCCAAATTCCCGGGAAGTGTCCTGTGGACAGAATGGAGTTGAACAGCCGTGTCATATATGACACGACCGTCTCAGGGAAGTGGAAAAAAGCGAGGGAGGGAATACCGTCCTCGCCCGGCGCCTTGCGCCTCTTCATCCGCTTGATGATGAGGCGCAATTCGCTGGGAGTGATGAGATCACCATCTCCCAACGGTGGCACCGGGGAGGAGAGTAGGCTTGCTACGCTCTCTTCCACCGATTGGTGGAATGCGGCCTCTGAGGGTGCAGAGTCATGTGGAGCGAACTGCCGCTCCAGCATTTCGGCCAGGATATCGGCGCGGGCCTGAGCCGAGAAGCATCGGTTGCCCCTCTCGTCCACGAGTGGACAAGTCGGGGCAGGCCGATTTGAGAGCTGGCGACAAAGCCGGTGGAGGGATACTGAGGAGGGGTCCTCGCGGGCCTCCTCGATCCTCTCCTGCCAGGCATAGCCCCGGAAGGTGCTAATCTTTGTCGCCAGCTCCGCTTCCAGCTCATTAAGCTCGCGCTTTATCCTGGGACAACGAGTTGTCGCCCAGAGCCTCCTCAAGCCCCTCTTCCGGCGAATAATCGCCTTCAGATGGGCCGGGAGTATACCTCTGGGCCCGCCGCTGGGCACAAGAGTCGTCGCCTGGTCGATCGCTCCCCTGATGGAGTCAACAAGGCGGATTGCCGCATCGTCGACCCCATCAGGGGTGTTGGGGTCCTGAATCACGGGAAGGTCGACTGGGAGCTCTTTAAGAGACGACTTTCGGTCGTAGGGGCGAGGTCGCAACCCGGGTGAGCCCCATTCCCAGTGTCACCAGGACAGGGAGATGTGGGGTACCCAGGTCGTACAGTGCCTCGATCGTTACGGGGCACCGTAGCCCCTTGTGCACATACACATCCAGCACATCGGGCTGATAGCGCGCGGCGGTCGGGATGTGTGTGGGTTCGTCGGGGCCGACCACAGAGTAGTCGCCCCTATCGGCATCTTCTAACAGCCGCCTGCCCACTGCTAAGTCGGGAGCCCCACGCGACGTGCTTCGCGTTGAGGTCCCCGACCAGCAGAGCTGGGCGGCTGTCGTGATTCAGGGCCCGTCTTATGTCCTCAGGGTGAAATTCAGGCCCCGGGGGTCTATACGCGGCATAAATCCGCATATCCCCCCCCGAGGTGTGTACCCTCACACCGACCGATCGTGTCGATGTGAAGGACAGCAAATCCAACTGATCATGCACCACGTCCCGCCTGACGAGGGCCGCAGTGCCCCTGAACGGCCGCCCGGCAGGGGTAAGCTCGTCACGTCGGTACATGAAGTAGTTAGGAATCCTGAACGCATCCTGAGGACGTAGCTTGGTCTCGCCCAGGAGCACAACCTCTGGGTTGTACTCCCGGGCGAGAACAAGCAGGTCGTTCTTTCGGGACTTTATCCCGTCGGGGTTCCAATAAATGATGCGCAGCTCCTGGCTAGCCATTGAACTGCGCAATCATTCGGTAGAACCCCGACAGGATAGCCCCGATAGGGCTGGCGCCCGAGGCGATCTCACGGATCACTCCGGAGATCACCTCGGCCAAGTTCTCCCAGAGCGCCAGCAGCCATGCAGCAAAGCCGGCAGGCTGGGAGGCCTGTCGACCGCTGCGGCGCTCGCGCTGAGGGCGGGGGGGAGGGGGAGCTGAGATGTGCCCGAGATGGCTGGTTGGGCCTGAGGCAGTGGGGTCGTTTCCGGTATTGAAGCCGGTTGCGAAGGGTCGATGGGGGGGTTTATATCAACCTCCATTATTAAATTTGTTGACGGGGGAGCCGATGCAGTACGAGCGTTCGCTACTGCGTCCCGTTGCGCTCTCTTCTTTAGTTTTTTTTTTTGTTTTTTAAGCCTTTTTTTTTTTTGTTTTAGGACCTGGTCATTGGAGGGTTTGTACTCCAGCACGGGCTGGAGCGCTGCGTTGTGAGAGGGGCGGTCTGCTTGCAGCGTTTAGACCACGAGGGGTAGGAATGGGCATACCCCGCCGCGGAGCGTTGGCTTCAGCCATCAGCGTTGCCGCTGATGGATTGGCCTCCACTGACACGGCAGGGGGGATGGATAAGGACGGGGGAGGGGGTTGGGGTTGGGAAGATTTCCCTTTCCCTTTCCCCTTCCCCTTCGGAATGGGAGCTACAGAAGGAAGAGCTGTGTTCCCGGATCGAGGCACCAACGGCGCAGGAGGAGGGACGGTTACTCCCATCATCCTGGCCCTCTTGCGGTAGACCGCGCACCGCCTGTCGACAGCAGCGTGATCTTTCCCGCAATTGGCACATATAAGTATCTTAACGAACCGTCAGAATGCTACTTCGACAAAGCGGCGCGACACGAAAACCCTCTTATCGTAGCCGCCGCTAATTACGTATCCAATCGCGATGGGGCAATGCAAAGCTGCCGTCGCCCGAAACATGCCTTGTCGGATCCCCCGGGTTCACTCTAGGTGCTCTTTGGCCTCTCAAGCACCGGTCACCGTCCTCTTCGAACTAGTCGATCACGACGAAGAGTTTGATGAGCGAACTAACCCATAGACATAGCCCACTGATTTTCTCGCCGGATCTTCTCAGTGGGTCGCGATTCCGATCCAGTGGTAGACTCTGCGAAGCACTGCTCTTGCTAGGGCTAGTGTCTTATGCTCATTGTCTGCGCTATCATCATCAACGCGTGATTGCTTTATATTTACTAAAATCGTAATACAAAAAAGAAAACTATAAATGTATAAATACAATTTTATCGATTACCAGTTTCTAAATATCTGTACACATTACGTTCATTTATTAGGAGTAAAATGGTTTAATTTATTTTCGGTTGCCAGTAAAACGTTTTATTGCGGAGTTACAGGATTACGCCATGGGTTAATGGTACCTTGGGGATTGGAAAGTGATACATGAGTTTATTTATGTCTGTCTGCTTCGCTGACCTTCTCTTCGACTTTCTTTCACCGAAAAATAGCTCTAGTAATCATAAAGCAGCGCTTACAACGGGCGGAAATTTGACGAATATAACAATTTTAAATATAAATTTAAACGAATAAAAAGTGTTGATTTTTTAACGACAAGTGTACAAAGTGCCTTCCTCTGAAGACTCCTTACAAACGTGATTATTTCCAGCTAGATTGAAGATAGTAAAAATGACCACCACAATTTAGAAAAGAAGCGACGTGTTCAGCTAATGTGCTTAGGTTATAAATAAAATATTATAATTGTCTCGATTATAGCCTATATTGTCTTTTGAGCTAGGAATATGAACTGGCGAATAGCTAAGTGGAGTAACTATTTAATATAACAAAATTCGCGAGAGATTTCAATTTTTAAAATGGACAGTGATTAAGCATTTGAATAATGAACGAAATAGAATAAAACACATTAAATTTCCTAGACCCAATCTATTGTCTGACATTGATAAAGTAAAAAATAAGCACACGAGCGGTTCGCGGCCTGATCGCAATAGTGGCTGGACAAAATTAAGAAAATACCCGCAACGGAGACGTATGAACCTCATCCATCTAAGTCTGGTTCGCTAAGATTCTTGTGGGATTCGGTACATGTAACGAATGTACGACAGGTAAAGAATAGAGTTTCTGTGAATTGTTGAGATTATTTCGCTTTAGGTACTAGCGAGAGTTGGTTCAAGAAACGGAATGATACGTGGCGAAAATGATGCTCTGAAAACCATAGTAATTTTGCGAGTTGAATAAGACTTTAGTCATGTAGCTTGATATATTGGTAATTCAGAGAGATTTAACAAATGAAATGACACAATATGTACTTTGATTATGATGAAATTTCTAGTTATATTGATTGATTTTTCTTGTTGATAGAATTTGTTAGCTGCTTAATAATATAGTTAAATAAATTTAAAATGGAAAGTTAATAAATTGCTACATGTGCTAAATGAGTACGGTAAGGAATTGTTCGTGATTATTTCGTCACCTGGTTTTTATCAGCATTGCCTGGAACTATTCAGCCAAAGTGCGTTTTCAGAGATTTTTTGTCGCGTAACATATCATACGACTGTAGAATGAATCCCTTCCCTAGGTGTTTGTTGAGCATTAACCATATCTTGGTTCAAAGGTGTTTTGAGGAGATTCCTGAGCGGAAACCAGCAATATGGTAATAAAAATGAAACCCGCAAAATTATAATTTGCGTAATTACTGGTGGTAGGACCTCTTGTGAGTCCGCGCGGGTAGGTACCACCGCCCCGCCTATTTCTGCCGTGAAGCAGTAATGCGTTTCGGTTTGAAGGGTGGGGCAGCCGTTGACTATACTGAGACCTTAGAACTATATCTCAAGGTGTGTGGCGCATTTACGTTGTAGATGTCTATGGGCTCCAGTAACCACTTAACATCAGGTGGGCTGTGAGCTCGTCCACACAGCTATGCAATAAAAAAAAAAAAATAAAAAAAAATATGGCTTGTCCTTATTATTACTGATGCGCGTGAATGACGTTTACACCTAATATCAAATTTTCTAGATTCAAAATTCATAATGTTTTTCTTTAACTGAAAACAAATTACGCACTATCATCCGGCCCCAATTTTAGGATTTTCCCTGTGCTATGGATACCCTGAAAGTCAATCGTGAACATTTGCTGGGATTCGAACACCGGCGCATCCTTCAACACGAGCGTACCACCGTACGTCTTATTCTTTAGGCCACGACGACAAACAGGTCCTTGTTAATATAGGTAATAAAATACTGTCAGTAGTTGCTACATGCGTGTTGCTTGCTACGTGTAAGGCAAATATAAGAATTGAGCTGAATCCAAATCCTAAATATATTTAGTACAAGTGGCTCGCTCTGGCTCTGCACGGGTCTTTAAAAAAAAATTTCAACGATTTTTGACGTTTTTTATTTATTTTTAATAAAATAACACTTATTGCGGCATAACTATAATAGTTAGACGTATGCTGTCGCGACACTTTTTATAAATAACAAGTCGTAGTAATTCTACAAAGTCGTAGTACATTATTTTATTCTATCATCAATAGTTTTCGCAGAGCACGCGATGTAAAGAATATTTTAGGTAATTTTTTTACACTTTGGGTTACATTATTGGAGTTTTAGTAAGGATCCCTATTTTTTTCAAAAATTATTATAGCCTATGTCACTAAGGAGTAGTGTTGCTTCCAAACAGTGGAAGAATTTCTCAAATCGGTTTAGTAGTTTCAGAGCCTATTCAATACAAACAAACAAACAAATCTTGCCTCTTTACAATATTAAGTATAGATAATAGTTACACACGAAAAACCCGAAATAAAGATCACATTCTTATCAATATCACAGTCTAGAATATTCGTTCCCTTGGTGGAGGGAGAGGAAGCAACACTGTATAAGTAATGTGAAAATTATTCTCGAAATTACGTCGAAATACACAGACTTGGCGGTTTCTGAATCCGCCCTTGAACTTAAGTTAGCTTATATGAATACGTTCTTCAATTCAATATGAGTATGTATTGGCTTACCCAACTTAGTTTTGTTAATTACTTCATAACTAAATCAATTCCCTCGGTGCTCAATATTCAGTATTGTTGTAACATACATTTTGCTGCTTATGATTGAATTCCAGGGCATTTATGATTTTATAAGTTTTCCAATATGATTTTTAAATATTAGTTTATAGTTAGCAAATAATTGACGATTTTAGTTTCGTCTTGAGGTCCTTTGTCTTCGTTCTATCTCTTGTTTGCCGGATGATTTTTTTGTTAGTTTTATTTCACTCTATGTTTGTACGAGCTCATGTTTCGCCTGTTATTAAGTGATTTCCCTGAGTTATAGATATCGCAGCGTGAATGCAGCTTAGGAATTGAGATCAAAGTGTCAATTATATTATACTAGCTGCCCGCTCCGGTCCGGTCTTTAACAAAAATTTCAACGATGTTTTTATTTTCATGGTTTTATTTTTTTAAATAAAAGAACACTTATTGCGGCATAGCCATAATTATTATTATAACTATTTATGCTATCGCGACACTTTTTATAAATAATAATGTGTTCTACAAAGTCTTAGTACATTATTTTATTCTATCATCAATAGTTTTCATATGGCACGCGATGTAAAGAATATTTTCGGTATTTTTTTTACACCTTGGGTTACATTATTGGAGTTTTGGTAAGGATCCCTAATTTATTTCAAAAAAGATTATAGTCTATGTCACTCGAGAATAATTATAGTGTAGCTTCCAAACAGTGAAAGAATTTTTATCAAATCGGTTCAGTAGTTTCGGAGCCTATTCAATACGAACAAACAAATCTTTCCTCTTTATAATATTAGTATAGATATAGATTTGCTGTCCCATCCTAGGAACTGGAATGTGTGATTTCTTCGCGGCAGAATTGGTTATATCTATAGTGGCTCACATTACGTCTTACCACCAGTAGCTACACAAAAAAAATAAGTTTTTCGGGTTTGATTTTTATTGTGCGATGCGAAGGTATCTTCAACGTAGAAATCAATCATGAATGTTTATTCGATACTAAAATTGTATAATTCCTTCCTATGAGTAGTAAAATTTTATGTTAACACGACTTTACTTTTTTATTAGATAGCTATAGATAGATTTCCTTTTAATGAGCATATTTCATGATAATATTTTGAATGATGCTATTATAATTTTCGCACGCTATTTTATTGTTTTAAGCACGAGAAATTGCAACGAAATATCAAGTGGTCGTAAAAAAAGGTAAACAAAAATATGATTATATTTGCGGAATAGAGGCATACATTTAGACAATATACTCTGTATTCAGGCTTAGTGTAGGGCCACGAAATTTTGTTTGTCTCTAAATTTACATTCGGTAATCGGTAGTGTTTTCTAAAAAAACGGAATAAAAACTCCGTTGTTCTTTTTTTTATTTTTTTATTGCTGTATAAGCAGACGAGCATACGGTCCACCTGATGGTAAGTGGTTACCGTCGCTCATGGACGACAGCAATGCCAGGGACAGAGCCAAGCCGTTGCCTACCGCTTAATACTCTTCACATGTCTCGTTTGAAGAAGGACATGTCGTAACGGTCGGGAAACACCGTGGAGAGGAGCTCATTCTATAGCCGGATGGTAGGTGGCAAAAACGATCTCTAGAAACGCACTGTGGATGAACGTAGTGGAAACATTGGTATCATCTCGAACAATTCCTCAGAGCACTCCCCATACGGTACAGAATACAGAGGGAAGCGAAGTCCCTCCGCAGACCCAGAGGTTCCAAGCGATCATTTTAGGTATGGTAAATTTGAAATGTGTATGGATTCATAGTAGAAATAAATTTATTCCGTGTTTTGCGATCGCAAAACCAAACTTCGAAACAAAGTTGAATACCTATTAATTGGTGTATTTTTTTCCAACACCAAGTTTTTTTTTTTTTTTTTTTTATTGCCCTTGTAGGCAGACGAGCATACGGCCCACCTGATGGTGAGTGGTTACCGTCGCCCATGGACTTCAGCAGGGCAGAGCCAAGCCGCTGCCTACCGCTTAATACTCTCCACAAGCCTCGTTTGAAGAAGGACATGTCATAGCGCTCAGGAAACACCGTGGAGGGGAGCTAATTCCATAGCCGGATGGTACGTGGCAAAAAAGATCTCTGGAAACGCACTGTGGATGACCGCAGTGGCTCCAGGTAGTATGGATGAACTCTACTCCGGTGGCGGGCGGTGCGATGGTAAAAACGAGATGCCGGTATCATCTCGAACAACTCCTCAGAGCACTCCCCATGGAACATACGGTACAAAATACAGAGGGAACCGAAGTCCCTCCGCAGACCCAGAGGCTCCAAACGATCCGTGAGAATGGGATTATCGACAATCCGAACGGCCCTCCTCTGTATGGAGTCAAATGGAAGAAGCTGGTATTTGGGAGCCCCGGCCCAGAGATGGGAGCAGTACTCCACGCGAGGCCGGACTTGTGCTTTATAAAGCAAAAGCCTTTATAAAGCACAAGTATCGAACGAAGTCCCACAAAACTATCTATCCAGGAAAAAAACCATTGTTAAGAATTACTTAATCCTTGGATTTTCTTCTACACTCATGACTACCATCCGTTTTCAGATTGATTTGTGCTTGCTGGGGTATTATTGGTGATTTGACGTTTTTTTTTTTATTGCTTAGATGGATGGACGAGTACACAGCCCACCTGGTGTTAAGTGGTTACTGGAGCCCATGGACATCTACAACGTAAATGCGCCACACACCTTGAGATATAAGTTCTAAGGTCTCAGTATAGTTACAACGGCTGCCCCGCCCTTCAAACCGAAACGCATTTCTGCTTCACGGCAGAAATAGGCAGGGCGGTGGTACCTACCCGCGCGGACTCACAACAGATCCTACCACCAGTAAAACCACGTATTGTATGGTATCGCGCATTTCTGACTTAATCGCTGATTTAGAGGTCGTACATTCAGTGTAATGTCCAGCGGCGATTCACAGACCAATATAGAGATAGAAGCGGGATCACTCTGATATGAAACTCAGTTCAATACTCTGCTATTGCCGGCGACATGTGTTTTCCGTTATTGCAGCTTAGAGAGAGCACTGGGTAGGTTTTTCACGAATTTTTCGAATAAAGCATTTTTGGTCAGAAGCATTCGAAATATTAGCATTAGTTCCAAGTCAACTATTTTAAGTTACCACGATTTCTAACAGTGGTTTTTCCTTTGATGGGACTAACACTATCATCAGTCTAGAAATTTTTCTCCTAAAGCTCGCCCCCAATAGTAGATAGACTCATTAGCGGTATCGAAAAAAAAATGTATTGAATGATTAACAAGGTTTAACAAATGTAAATGCATGACGCATGCATGCATGAAGAGTTCTTAAACAACTTCGTAACGCGAATGCCATTGTCAGTTTTAACCTTTTTTAGATCGTTCTAGAAGTATGTTCAATTATCTGTAGTAGTTCTCGTATAGCAGGAGTTGTAATCTGTAGATGCCCTGCGATATTTACATGGCATTTTTTTATTGCTTAGATAATGGACGACCTCACGACCATCTGCTGTTAATTGGTTACCGTAGCCCATAGACATTAACAATGTAAATGCCGCCGTTCACCTTGAGACATGAGTTCTGAATCTCAGTTTTATAGTACAACAGCTACTTTACCCTTCAAGCGCTGCTTCACGGTATAAATAAGCAGAGCGGTGGTATCTACCAGTGCAGGCTCACAAAACCCCCTACCACCAGTATATATTGTAGCTAGCTTTTATATTTTAATTCCAAAGACGGGTGAACCTGATATTCAGTGGTCACCGGAGTCCATAGACACAAGGTCTAAAGTATGATCAGTATGCAATGACGGCACTCCCATCCTTGAAACCGAACCAGTTTATTACTTACGGCTTCAATCGTGAAACCCACCCTTTCAAGTTCCTAAGACAACCCTACAACCAGTGAACATGAAAATAATTGTTGCATCTTTAATTTATTTATTACAGTACTAGCTGACCCGGCAGACTTCGTAGTGCCTCAATCGATAAATAAAATACCTAAACTTTTGTTATAATAAACTTAAAATAAACCAAAAGGAATCCGTCCGACATGTAGGAAAAACATTTTGTTTTTGTTTTTATATAATTCCGAGCATTTTCATATTTATTCACCTTTTAAACCTTCTCTGGACTTCCACAAATAATTCCAGACCAAAATTAACCAAATCGGTCAAGCCGTTCTCGAATTTTAGCGAGACTAACGAATAGCAATTCATTTATATATATATATTTTTTTTCAAATAGTGAAGATAACATTATAAATCTATATATATATATCTATATATATATATATATATATATATATATATAGATTTATAATGTATTATGTCATTAGAAAAAATGTTACGGGGTGTAGTATACTACTATTTATTTTGAAAAATCAGATAACATGGTAGCGATACAAATAAATATGATGGTGGTGCTTACGTATGCGCATGCAATAAGCCTCAACTACACTTTATAGCCTAAATTGCATTCCAACAATATAACCTTTAAATATATACAAGTTCTTGGCGGCAGAAGCAGGCCAAACGTTAGTATACGCCTCTGCGGGTAAATAAAACGTTAATTGCTCTAGCGACTTTATAGCCATGTTCCGCTGTGACTTGTATAAATGTACGTTTTTTTTTATTGCCCTTGTAGGCAGACGAGCATATGGCCCACCTGATGGTGACTGGTAACCGTCGCCCATGGACTTCAGCAATGCCAGGGGCAGAGCCAAGCCGCTGCCTACCGCTAAATACTCTCCACAAGCCTCGTTTGAAGAAGGACATGTCATAGCGCTCGGGAAACACCGTGGGGGAGAGCTCATTCCATAGCCGGAATTTAAAGTGTGTAACAAACGTACTGAGTTGAAGCGATTCCTCTGCCACTTTTGTACATTGATAGTACTATGACAAACACCGTCGGTTGGGACAAATATGCAAAGGCAATTATTATTTTTAATTTTTATTATTGCCCTTGTAGGCAGACGAGTATACGGCCCACCTGATGGTGAGTGGTTACCGTCGCCCATGGACTTCAGCAATGCCAGGGGCAGAGCCAAGCCGCTGCCTACCGCTAAATATGACCGAGCATCGGAATATCACAATTGTATTACTCAAAGCGAGAATGCATTCTTTAAAGACAGTATTTTCTTCGACAACTCTTTCTCTACCGAAGACATGAAAACGTAAAGAACAGCTAAAAACATATTTGATAATATAAAAAAATAAGTAAAAAATAAAGAATTGAAGATATCGAATTTTTTTTTATTCACATTTACACACACGGGAATCTATTATGTACTTCTTGAGAAAAACAAACAATTTATCTTAACAGTAAACAAATAATCAAAATAAACAACACAAACAGTAATGCACCAAGTAAGCTTTACTATCAAAGATCGTTTGCGCAAGCTTTTGTATACACATACACCTTGTACAAGCACAATTCCAGCCCAGAATTAGATTTCATCACACTGTCTCTGTATTCGTAGCACAAACAAACTGAAATCGTAGAACGCATAGAAGAACGTACCTACGCTAATTTCAAACTAAAAACTACATTTACTATGCCTTGTGTCGAAATAAATAAAATCTTCAACGAAAAAATATATGATACGATAATTATTTATGAACTTATGAAGGGCGGGGCAGCCGTTGTAACTATACTGAAACCTTAGAACTTATATTTCAAGGTGTGTGGCGCATTTACTTTGTAGATGTCTATGGGTTCCAGTAACCACTTAACACCAGCTGGGCTGTGAGCTCGTCCACACATCTAGGCAATAAAAAAAATAAAAAAATTATATTGTAAAATTTCTTGTGTTTTGCTAAATCGATTTTTATCACGTACATCTTTTTAATACAAATACCTAGTCAGGTCATAAATTCTGTCACATGTTTAATGTAAAATAATTGAAACAAGTTTATTCATTATGTAACCATTCATATACCACTATACACATAACTTAACAAAACATAGATTCTTATGACACTAAAGTTTATTCAAAATGACCTCCGTGATTTTGAATACAGGCCTTCAATCTGCGCGGCCAGTCGTCTATCGCAGCACGAACGAGGTCCATGTCAATATCGGCGGCTGCCTTAATCAAGGATGTCTTGAGTGACTCCAAATTGGGATGAGGCTTTGAGCACGCCTTTTCCTCCAAGTGTTGCCATATCTTGTAATCTAACGGATTCAAATCTGGACTGGAGGAGGGCCAGTCTTCGTGCCGGATGAAGTCGATTTCACGCGCCGCCAGCCAGTCTTGTGTGCTCTTCGCTCTATGAGCTGGCGCCGAATCTTGTTGGAATACCCAGTGCCTGTTATTGAACAGAGAACAGGTTCCACAAGGTTCGTCAGGACTGTATTTTGATACACAACTGCATTCGTTTTTACACGTTTCTCACAAAAATGTACCTCTGTTAAGCCCCAATAAGAAACTCCCAACCATACCATGAGCGAGGATGGAAAATGACCTCGTTGGACACGCGGAATACGGTTGCTCGCTTCTTCACTACTGTGTGCGTACAGCTTATCATTTTGTTTGTTGTAGCTCTCTTCTACGGTAAAAATTTTTTCATCCGAATAAAGAATTTCCCGTTATTTTTTTCCCGCGTACCGCTTCAACAAAGCGCGGCATCTCTTCAGTCTCAGGTCCATTAGACGAGCATTCAAACGATGTCCTGTTTTTCTTCGATATGCCCGAAGCCCTTAGTCTTTATTTAACACCCTTTTCACCGTGGTTCTGCTTAACCCCATCTGAAGGGCCAACAGTTTCTGCTTACGTTTGGGATTTCTTTGAATTCGCGCCTTCACAGCTTTTATCAGTGCTGGAGTTCTAACAGACCGAGGGCGACCACTTCTTGACCTGTCATCTACACTAGAGTCTTCATTGTATCGTTTGATGGTACGATAAACGAATCTTTTGGTTATATTCAAATTTTTCAGTATGTTAATAATTTGAATTGGCGCGTAACCGCAACAATGCAACGCAATAACATGCAACACGGTCTTCTTTAAGCGTCCACTCCATATTTAAAAATGAGTAAAATTCTAAAAGTATACATTTTTATTTTCATGAACAATTCGAAATTCGAATTCAATAAACTTTTTTGTGGCCAGCATTCTAAAAGAAAAGTTTTTACTGTGTGACAATACTTATGACCTGACTAGTTATTTACGTTTTTAAATACTTAAATGTGCGCTATTTGGCTCTTAAGTGATTACCGAAGTCCACAGCTATATACATAATATATATACCGCGAAATAGTCATAAAATATATGTATATAGAAATAGGCAGTATCATTATTACCAATGCGGCTCTCTAAGGCGCAATTTTAAATTTTTTGTCGAGTTTATTTAATACATTATGTTAGTATCGTAGTTATTGCCTACATGATTTCAAACTTAGCTAATTCGCATCGATTGTTACACCAAGCGTTTTATTCTCTAGGCCACGACTGCTGATCTTAACTGCATTATACAACCATTCCTGTGCATACGTTACCGTAACATTCGAACAAAAACATTTAAGTTCAATTCTTTAAGAATGAATGCTTAAATATACCTCTACTGTTTAGTATTGAAGCAATCATATATTTACAGTTTGTTAAGACCTTTGATAAGCAGTTTATATCAAGTTAAAACATAGTATTAATTAGCCTTCACTTATTAATAAGTCTATAAAATTTATTGATGTGATGATCAAATAAAAACATTGTTGTATGTAACCGATACAGTATTTATTCTGTACGCGCCAAAGTCGTTACTGATTGCAAAGAAAGTATTATTGATATTTGGAAGGAATGAAAACTTCCTTTTTTTATCCTAGCTAGTAAAATTATTCTGAATACTTTTATCTTAACAGAATGCGGAGGTACGCTCTTTACGTTCCTACATTCCTTGATTTACAGCCGGCTCTTTAGGGTAAATACATTCAGAGTTTCTGGTTAAACAAAAATGTACTTTGTTAAAATAGTCTAAAATAGCTATTGCGATGGCTTTGGTCTCTTCATGCTCAAACAAATTGTGTTTAACATATGCGTATTTCTATAACGTATAACCGCGCATTTAATAGTTGATAGTAAAATGAGTGTAGGTACTCGTTTAGAATTTATTTTTTATTTCAATGGCTATGACACGGTATAAGTCACCGTGTATTTTTGTATTGTAATTGTAACATAACAAATTCAGATTAAGATACTCGTACATGATGTTATTCATAACCTATTCGTGCTCTCGTCTGGCTATCTTCCTGAACAATACAAGAGAGAGAGAGAGAGAGAGAGAGCGAGCTTCCAAAGTCGAAAGTGATACTTTTAATCATGAAATTAATTAGCCTCAGAAGTGGACTCCGAGCTTACTACAGCAACCACAGCATTGGAATTTAAAATATAGAATATTCTAATCTAATGCTATATGATCAATAGATTATGAACAACCCTGTAGAAATAAGCAGCTGAGTTTCTCGCCGGATTTTCTCAGTGGGTCGCGATTCCGATCTGTTGGTAGATTCTGCGAAGCACTGGTCTTGCAAGGACTACTGTTACCGAATTAATTCAAGTTGAGCCCGTGAGCTCACCTACCCGTCCGCACGTAGTTGGAATAGTCCCTTAAGTTCCCATCCAATAGGTAGGGGAAAAAAATCGGTTGTCTGTAAAGTCGGCTTACTGACGATAGTTGAACGTGACAACGTCATAAGAAAATACTGATGGAATGGTTTCATTTTTCAAAAGAAAATTTTAATTTTATTTGTTTGGTAGATATTTTGTATGGATATAGAGAAGGAGATATTGAATTGATCAAGTTACATTTATTTGTACGCATAAATACAATTATGTCAATTTTTTTTTACAATTTACATATTTTTTTTACAAGTATGAATGTGCTTTGAATTGTATTATTGTATAGCAGCTGTCCACGCGGATGCATCGCATCAGAGAGAGGTAACGCCGCATGAGTCATTTTTTCGTGCGTGCAGCCATCGAATTATAAGACGTTGTCACGTCAAAAAATTTACAACTGTCCAAAAAAAATAAAAATATACATATCATTCCAGATTCAATAATACCAAGCTAGAATTATCGACTAAAAAAAACATGCTAAGGTTTTAAATGCGGAATCATTTTTACCGAACCCTGATGCTATTTGACGATCAGAAGAACGCACACATAATTGTTCTATGCCCGTCCTTGCCTAGATCTTTTAAATGCAATTCGTATTACTTTCTGAACCGTACCACCACAAGAAGCGGTCTGACATATTAAATTAACAAAATATCACTTTCCTTAAAATAACCAAGAGAAGTAATCGAAATTGGCAGCGGTTTCGGCGTGTTTACCCGCAAAACGTGATCAAACCTTGATCCGTGAGATCGTTGCCATCGATCTAATTCTCATTGAATTTGGAGTGTAGCAACAGACGACTGTATTGACTGTAATTTTAGTGACACGGAAAAAATACAATATATAAATATATATAATAAAGGGCAATTGGTTTTCATTGTGCGGGTAATTAAAAAATATATTAAATTTACTGGATCTCTTTTAAAAGATATGCACTTAAAATCAGAGTTGAGTCATCTCTCGTCTATTACAATTCAATCTACCTGGCTATTTCAGCCACGAAAGAGTCATAGTTTGAAGGACGGAAATCTATTACAATTCAGAAATTTACCTTTCTATACCTATATAGTTGTGGTGACTAATGCAATTGTACCTTAATACAACAAGATTGAAATGGAACATAACTGAAATGTTAATTTAAGTAAATACTACCAAGCTAAAAACGAATAATTACATAAAAATTCAAATGGATCATATCCAAATCGGTTTATGTAAGGCATTCAAAAGTGAAGGTGGGATTAACGAACTCACATAATAATATATGAATCCTGAAAACGTAACGATTTGTTTTTGGGCAGTCGTGTAAAAAAGTGGCATCAGCAGTAGGGCTACGTAAGAGACCTCGGGTCTTGAATCTTTGGGTCTTGTACCACGTATTAGGTGGAGAGTAAGAGGCATGGCTTGAATCATCCATTCATCTCTATTTTACAATTATACATAACGTTATCATTTTATCCTGACTTCTCCTTAGCCTAAATGCAGACTGCATTTATAGAGATATTTTTTTGGTAGATACCAGAAATAAACAACGGTGACCTCAGCATTTAGGTTTTATACCATTCTGTCTAAATTTGAAGACATAAAAATAAACTTAAAAAAAGGAGTATAAATTTGTATTACTAAAACTAAAATAAAGATAATCAGTTTCAATAAATCCGTAACTTTCATAACAATCAAATTTCTATTATTATATTGCGGAGTTTTTAAAGGGCAAAAAGCTTTGTCCTTTCTACTTTGCCTTCAACGATGTTGTTGATGATTGACAGCACAGAACGGAAATTGCTTATAAAGTCTAATATGAAGATAGGGCGTGCTTTCACAGGACTTTCATCTCTAAACATAACGACACTAACGTATGACCTAAAAATAAAACGAATAAACCTGATACTTTTATAGATAAATGTGTAAATACCGCAACAATGAGAATTGCATAGGTTTTTAGGCCATGTGGAGCTCTGGCTGAGACAGAGACTCCCTCGACTCGATATCGAAACGAACGGTCGTTACGAATACAAAGTCTCGTATGCTGAGCACGAGACTGGCATTTTCAGAGATACAACCCTACAGAAAAAAAAATTGCAGCGTAGAAAGGGTAGATACTAGCTTTCAAAAGCAATCCGCCAACCGAAAGGGCCAGTAATCGCGACCCTGATGATTGGCAAACGGGCACCTTGCTAAGTACCACATCTTACCTCTGTTGCTTCAATTGTGTTCTGTCTCTGGCGAAGATCAGACGAGGGTTGTTGAGCAATAGGTAGGTTTAGTTGGTTTGTTAAACCAGGTCATACCCCGTTCGCTATTCAAACCCAGTGACTGCTTTAAGCTCCAAAAAATGATGCCAATTGGATCCCCAAAAATGTTCGATACTTAAAAATACACATTTAAACCATACCCGTCTTGATGCAAAAACTGGATATACTATTAAGTCTTGCAGAAACGAGATAATGATAATGATACGCTGATACCTATTGTAAAACGAAACGAGAAACATATTATTTAAATGTAGTCATTTCAAAAATTTGCAACCGAGGAGTTCGGTTTTAATTCGTGCTTAAATTGAGCCGGAAATTTGAGGGTTGTACAGTTATTGAGTTTGTCGTGATGTCGTTTTGAAAAGTTTAGTTTGTTGAAAACTACAATTTGGCCAATCACTGATAAATCTAAAGATATGTCTGGTTTTTTTATAACATCAGCGGTCGATACCGTTCTGATGTGAAAGATTCATGTAAGCAATATAGAATTATTAATATTTATTTATAATAAAATGTTACGCTTCAGCCACAGCTGGTCATAGCAGGACCATAAGGAAGCATAAGGTGCTTTCCGCCTTACCCAAAAAAACATAATCACATAACACGATTAATTTGATAAAACCCTGAATCGCACAAAAAAAACTTGCAGATGTACAAATAAGCTCCGCATCATATTCGGACAGTCTTTTTACCGGACAAAAATATAGCGACCCTGTGAAAAATCTCCCCTTTGCCGCTTTTTCCAAACCATTATTCAGGGGAATTTAGCCAATCTCTCTGACCTTCGTATCGCGATATCTAAGTAATTCAGTAAATTTAGCAACTTAGCTCCGTGAACGCCATGAACTCATCAAATAATGTCATGGAGACATTTTTAAACTCTTTTTTCAACACTTGATTTTATTAGTTTAAATGTATGTAAATCTAGCTACTACTCGTAGGCCTAGAACGTTAGAGCAGATTTATAATAACGAAAGTAGGTACAAAAGAACAGTTGAAAGTTAAATAAAAACTGAATAAGCAAATAAGACGCCACAGCTTTTTACGGCACTAATGAAATAGGAAAGACGAGAAAAAGATTTGCTACAGCTACTTTCGCTGTGATTCAAAAGGACTTTACGCTTTTATTATATGCTTTGAGGTAAGAAAATGAAAAGCTAGATATTATTTTGGTCTTTATGTCATTTTATACTTAGTTATTTTATTTGAAGAGTCTCCCCCAACCCTTGCCACAAAGATCGGTCTTGTGGCGAAAATCTTATGTATAAAGTCAATATAAAGTCTTGCGGAGTCAATGATTATGGTCGAATTACGGCCATTAGTTAATATGATACAAGAAATGATTACTCTAAGTCTATACATGTGTGTATACTACTACCCTTCTACTTTTGGATAGAGTCATTCTTGTGTTGAGATCTGAAGGAAGGGATACCGGTTCTACAGTGTTGAACCATTCATCTGATAACTCGGTATCAATACCTGAATAACAGGTTAGTAACGGCTTTTGTTTTGTGAGGTATTAAAAATGGAATTACAGTTTCACAATAAGACCCCACTTAATTATCATAATAAATAATAATCGGAGATGTCGGACATTAACTATGTATCCGTAGATAAGCAGTTGCCGTTGAGTTGTTAGGTCTCCTTTGGAGGCGCTTGGGCACCTGTTAGCAAATCCCATCCTTCCTGCTTAAGCTTTTGCTCGCCCACCTGTCCTAATGAAATTGGAAAGGCCTCCAGACCAGTAGTAATAATTAAAAAATAATTAAATATAATTAAAAAAGGGTGCGTGTACTTATGTACGCGCGTAAGAAGTTATACTTTATTTTTATTAAATTTATTTCTTTTTTTATTTAAATTTTAATCAATTTGAAAAAAAATCGTTTAAACAACATCCTCAAACACGCATATTGGACATCCCTTTTCTTGACATCGTATAAATTCGGTAATTCTCGGTATTGTTCGCAAAGTTCAACTGCGGCTATATTCAGACTCGCCAAGTTATGTCGGCCGTATTATAATGAGCGATTTAGTGGGCAACTCAGCACACGCAGTCACGGTGCGCGCGCATCGTAAAATTTCACTCTCATCAATTTTTCATAACGTGCCTAAAGAAGTATAACTTAAAAAATTAGTATATATATACTTAGTCTGGCCATAAATACTGTTACAATTAAAAATAAACAAAATATTACATTTGAATTGGGAATTTGTCATTTTTATATGATTGCTCATTGAGTTTTCTCATTTTGGCGCCAATACATAGTACAACATTTTTCGATATTAAAATGGAGTGGGGTGATAAAGAGAACCGAATCGCTGTGATTGCAAAGTACAATTACATTACAAAGTAGGTATGAAGCCAAATGCAATTTTTAAAACTCTCCATACGCTTGGTAATAGTAAAATGTTTGTGTACCGGGCTATTAATAGGTACAATGAGATCTCCTCTGTTTGTGACAGAAAAAGATCTGGCCGTCCACGTAGTGTTCGTACGAAAAAGGTGGTCAAAGCAGTAAGGGAAAGAATTCGAAGAAGTCCTGTCCGAAAGCAAAATATTTTATCTCGGGAGATGAAGATAGCACCTAGAACCATGTCGCGTATTTTATAAGATGACTTAGGACTTGCAGCCTGTAAGAGACGTACTGGTTATTTCTTAACTGATAATTTAAATTATGACGACGCTTGTAGCTGAAAGTAAGTATTGTACTTTTTGACGAAGCATGTTACTGATAACTCTGTTTCTATAATCTGACGAAGCGTGTTGCGGATAATAATATGTTTAAAAAAAGTGTTATTTCATTATTGCGAAAAATAAAGATATTTAAAAGAGAGTAGGGTGGTAAAATCGAAACAATTACTGAAGCGGTACGCAAAGGGAGGTCATAGAAAAAATTGTTTACGGATGAGAATATTTTCACAATTGAGCAACATTTTAACAAACAAAATGACCGTATTTATGCTCAAAGCTCTAAGGAGCTTCCCAATTAGTCAACAGAATGCAACGTGGGTACTATCCGAATTCAGTGATGGTTTGGGGGGGTATTAGCTATGAAGGAGTGACTGAGCCATACTTTTGTGAAAAAGGTATCAAAACATCGGCACAAGTGTATCCAGATGCCATTCTTGAGTAGGTAGTGAAGCCCCTTAACAACACCATGTTCAATAATCAAGAATGGTCCTTCCAGCAAGACTCGGCGCCAGGTCATAAAGCTCGGTCTACGCAGTCTTGGTTGGAAACGAACGTTTCAGACTTCATCAGAGCTGAAGACTGGCCGTCGTCTAGTCCCGATCTTAATCCGCTGGGTTATTATTTATGGTCAAAGGACTGTATTGCAGCCAATGGAGACCACTTTGAATAAGCTTTTTATACTTTAAATTGTTTTATATTTATGTATTAAACTAACACACTGTAAAAGTAATAAATGTTACTTGTAATAGATTTTTTTTGTTTTTAATCGTAGCAGTATTTATGGCCAGACTAAGTATATTTGTCGGAGCAGCAGTGGAAATATCTGTGATATATTAGATTGGAAACGTTAGATTAATTATCTGCCTGGAATCGGAGATGGCGCTACGATCGTAATTGTTGATGGGTAGACTTGGTATTGACTCGTTCAATAGACAATGACTTATGGCCAGTGTCAGTAAATCTGTGGATGACGTGTGACATTTGATGAGTTAGTCTATGACGGTAGGATGACTAGACAGTCATTTGAGAGGGAAGGCATTCTCTTTAGAGGCACCATTGCGATCGCACGCATCTCTGAGATCACCGCGTTTCTAATCTGCTATTATTTAATTTTGTTCTTATTTCGAGTCTAACCTACAAATGACTGATCATGAGGACACAGGTGATGATCTCAACAGTTCAACCCAAATATATATATATATGTTGGCACACGTCAGGGATGGCTGAGCGGTAGGTTCCGTCATCACTCCTATTTGATTGAACACAGTTTATAAAAAGTCAATAAAACCTTTTGAATAATAATTATTGAAACTTAACACACACAACTTTCACAATGACAGGATAAACCGACAGTTTCGTTGCACATACCGACAGACCGACTGACTGACTGACTGACTGCCAGAGACTCACTGACTGAGACGGACGGAATGACTGTCTGACACGGAATGCCACGACTCTGTCCACGTACCGCCATTTTATACTGTGGCGTTACGGAGTCTACCCTTCATTTTGTGATATTTATCAAAACAACATTTCATCATTTAAAATAATAATCAAAACTACCGTCTTAATATTACTAAAAGTCGTTATCCACGACACGGCCATTCTGACACGTCACACGTCCCTGTGTGACGCTCCTGCAAGGAAAACAACCTTTTGCAATACCAAACAGGTTTCGTCTCGGCCAATCCTGATACATTCACGATTGAGGATTGGGATTCCTTTCATTACAAACCATAACGTTAGCTCTCAACAAGATCTTTAACAGACTATGTTAACCTGCGTGAGTGATAACTTAATTACCCAATTATTAGTGATACACTATACAACTGAAAAATTTCATTAATGCTCAATAAGCATTAGAAACCCAAGTTATTACAAAACAACTCAATCTAAGCAGTATTTCATTAGTATTCTTATCATCCACAAACTATCGTTACAATTACTTCCATCTAGTAAGAGTAACTCATGCCACCTATATCGAGTGACGATAACCCAATTCAAGTGCCACCTCCATCGAGTAGCTCTCGACTACTTATTGCCTCCATCCGGCAAATAAGTGGGACCTCCATCCGGTACCCAACTTCAACACAAAACACTAATGCCTCCATCCGGCACGCAAGTGGAACTTCCATCCAGTACCCACTTCAACCATAAAACACATCGTAATGCCTCCATCCGGCAATAAAACGACCACATCACCTGAATCGAGCGATGTGTTCAATTACCAGTCATAAATGCCACCGAATACTGTTCTTTACTAATCACACAAATAGGACAACAAAATCCTTACTTTAATCAGTCAGTTGTATCGTGGTCATTTGATCCTACATCTTCTACATCACTAGTGTCAACAAAATCGTATAGAACGCTCCTGGCATGGCTGCCGGCGCAGCTAGTGACATTGCCACCCACATTATCATTAAAACAAATGATAAGATGATGATGAAGATGGAGATACTCTCACCTCACTGATCAGTCTCGTCAGTAGCACTACTTAGAGGCAACCTTATATAATCATAGGTTCTATTACCAGTTAAAGCCTTCTTAAGCCTTCAGTTAAGATCTTCATTTCAACAAAATTCAACATCAAATTTTACTAACTTTCCAATGGTCTGGTCTCGTCAAAGTTAATCTCTTACTTTCAGTATCATTTTAAGTAAAAACCTTTAGGGATATGGCACGCGAACTATTAAGAATTCGAAGGGCTCGCCTCTGTTATTCTTATGGTAGAACAATTTTAAAAAGATGTACGGCTTCTAGCACTTCTTGTCAAGAACAATTCCATGAGCTCATCGCGAGTTTGGTCATCAATAACGCAAGTCTGGGCTTCGAATAAGGACACTAGATTTTAAGTGTTCTATTTCGTTGAATACATTTTTGTGAGAAAGGTCTAAAACGAATGCAGTTGTGTATCAAAATACAGTCCTGACGAACCTTGTGGAACCTGTTTCTCATACCATGTTCAATAACAGGCACTGGGTATTCCAACAAGATTCGGCGCCAGCTCATAGAGCGAAGAGCACACAAGACTGGCTGGCGGCGCGTGAAATCGACTTCATCCGGCACGAAGACTGGCCCTCCTCCAGTCCAGATTTGAATCCGTTAGATTACAAGATATGGCAAAACTTGGAGGAAAAGGCGTGCTCAAAGCCTCATCCCAATTTGGAGTCACTCAAGACATCCTTGATTAAGGCAGCCGCCGATATTGACATGGACCTCGTTCGTGCTGCGATAGACGACTGGCCGCGCAGATTGAAGGCCTGTATTCAAAATCACGGAGGTCATTTTGAATAAACTTTAGTGTCATAAGAATCTATGCTTTGTTAAGTTCATTTTGGTATATGAATGGTTACATAATGAATAAACTTGTTTCAATTATTTTACATTAAACATGTGACAGAATTTATGACCTGACTAGGTATATATATACACTTAGGTCTTCTTATAGAATCTAAATGTTTTGGTAAGATAATCTTAGTTATATTTACAATAGTGTGCTATTTATTAACTTTGAAGATAGGAAACTTCATTAGCACAAAGTTTTTGTTATCGATCCTACGTTCAGCTCTCTCTTCATTGTTCTAGAAGTTGTGTTGAAGTTTATCATTAAACTGTAACGTCTATTAGTATACTTTAGAGTTTGAAAGCTTGTGATTAATGAAGTTTGAGTAGTGGTGTTGTGTTTTTATGGTTACGGTATTTTTAAGAAGATCAATTTCTTAGGTGTTAAATCCGCAGCTGCCTGACACCGTATTCTAGGGCTCCTTATCAATGCTTCTGTCAATTCATTTGCGACATTATGATAAGCTTTTAGCTATGAAATTGCTATTCTACAATACTGGCCATTTGAAAAGCGATTTATGTATGGTTGCAAATCGATTTTAAGCTCAAATTAATTTTATTTAAAAAATATCGAATACTATTTTCAAATTCAGTCATTTGCTTATTGATTTGTGTTTTTGTTTTCACTAACTATATATTTATCATCAATCTGGGCATGATGAAAACATGAGTAATTAAACGAGGAAGAATACGACTATCATTGCTGTAGCAATGTTGCACAGACGACTAACAATATTGCCTGGGTGTAGCAAAAGGGCATGTATGTAATCCATATGGAGTTTCATTCATTTTGTTTTTCATGTTCAATTGTTAATTTTTTTAAAGTATAAATCAAACATGCACCTACCCAAGAAATGTACGTGGCTAATTCAAAACAAAAACTCGCTTAGTAATTTTATCTCCCATTCGTATACTCCGTTGTCCGTAATAAACTTAGTGGACCCTGCCTGATGATTTATGACCAGTTTTTTAATATTCAAGTCCTTGATGTCATAACTTGGTGATTTATTTTCTGTAACACGGATTTTTTTTTATTGTTTGGCGACAATTTTCTTCCTAAGCTTTCAGAGATGACGTGTTATGACCCTGTCTATATATACGGTAGCTCTCAACTCGACTCGCCAAAACTGAAGCTAATAATCTTTTTCTTATTATTTCATACAATTTACACTTCGATGTCATACCTCTGGGTTTCGTTTAATCTTTTAGCTTTTTAACTCACGGCCCACCTGGTGTTAAGTGGTTATCGAAGCCCATATTGATGAGATATGATGTCTAAGGTCTCAGTATAGTACAACGGCTGCTCCGCCTTTTAAACCGAAACGCATTACTGCTTCACGGTAGAAATAGGCAGGGTAGTGGTACCTATCTGTGCAGACTGAAAAGACTCTACCATCAGTAATTACGCAAATTACAATTTTGCGAGTCTGATTTTTATTACACGATGCTATGAGGTTCCGAACACCGTTTCATCGCTAGATGGAATAGGAATGCACCGGTCATAGTATTATCCTTTAGGCCGCAACGATTTGTTTTCTTCTTCAAGTTTTTATATCTATCAAATTAGTCTGTCACATCCAAGAAGAATTTCACCACTGAAATAAACAGAATAGTGATACGCACAAGAAGCCTATAACCTCAAACTCAGAAATCGCTCCTATATATGCTCCGATGAATCTCTTATTCGTCTATTACGACAATTATTATTAATTAATTAATTATTAAAAATTATTACAATGGAAGAAATGGAGTGGTACTATTTTAGACCGACACCACTTAGACACTAGTACCAAGACTAATAGAAATACTTTAAAATAAGGTTCTCTGTGTGTCTTAAGGTGGATTAAGCTTCCTGTTACTACTTAGCATCAAATTGGCCATTACTATGTTCTTCCACACCAAACCCAGATCCCATTCAATTAAGCTTAACTTGAGCGCTATTGTACAACAACAACTCTAAATAGTTTTCCGGACGTTTCAAAAGATCGTTAGCAGTTTACTTAATTGAAATTACCCTGGTCTAAAACGTGTAGCTGAATGCTCTAGGTTTGAACGCAGTCCTAATTAGCAGATATACTTTCAATTTTTTATTATGTAAAATATGCTATTTTATTTTAATAATATATTCATCGTCTTTTTTCTTTTGTACATCATCATGCAGTGGGGTTATAGCCAAGTATTATGAAATTTGCATTTGGTAGGGGCAATTAAATCTATTGTGGCATGCATGCCGTAATTTATTTTAAAACATAAAGCTGCCTTTCCCGAGCTAGAGTGGAAAGCTTCCACTCTTTCTGTGACCTTTGCTCTTCACAGAAACAAACAGGATTGTGGGAATCACCGTTGCTGGCTTCATATCATGTTCTATCAGCATCTACAGTTGTAGAGACAGGGAAGGAAAAAGAAGAAGTAGTATTCTATCTCAGCATTATTCTGAGGATATTTAATAACAATAAAGTATGAAAGAGTACGTAGTCGTATGAAATTATTTATTTTATTGCTAAAAAAATATAGCATTAATTTTCTTAGAAAAAAAACCAGATGTGATCTTATCAATTATGTAATTTCTTGATGCATGTGACTACTAAAAAGCTATGTCTCAAGATGTAAATGCGAAATATGTTAGAGCTGTGACAGAATTAATATAATTATATTTACACTATAGAACACCCTATTTTGTTGGAAATAACCCAGTTTTCATTGAGGTCCCACGAGCGAATTGCCTGTCATTTGTATGCATTGAATAATGATTGCTTTCTGCGTTTCATACACGTGTTTATTGGGATCTTCACATACAACTTTTGTTGGTACGACACACCTGAACTTTGGTCTCGGGAATCTTACATCATAGTTTTGAAACCTCATTTTGGGTAAGGAAATGTCATTGCGCAAGCAATAAATTGATCGTAATTGTTATTGTTAATTTAAAGTATACTCGTAACACATCTCGTAATATTAAATCTACGTACAAATGCATTTAAATGTGTAAGATTCTTTGGAAAAAAGTAATAAAAAAAAACATTCCTTAATTACGCAACTAGTTTGTTTCAATAATACAAAAAGCAACTCAATGGAACTTAAAAATGAAACAAAATGGTCCATTAAATGTTGCTATATTAAAGTTAAAAAAGCCACGTTTTTTATTGCCCTTTCAGGTAGACGACCATACGGCCCACCTGATGATGAGCGGGTACCGTCGTTCCTGGACATCAGTAATGCGAGGGGCAGAGCCAAGCTGCTGCCTATCATTAAAACGCTGAAGCAATAATCAGAATGAAATGAAATGGGTCCCGATTTTGGCCTACGGAAAACTTATAAAACCCTCACATGTTCCAAAACTTCAGAATTTGCAAGAGAAAGTAGCTTGAGCTCATTGCATTTGAAATTTGTCATCGATCATTCACCCAATGAGGAATAGCTGTCTTTAAAAAATTTCGTTTTCTTGAACATTCAGGAGCTCAAATTGGCTTAGTCTAACTTTTCATTAAACTAATTACTGCAATTAAAAATGTATTAGGCCACATTACGCTCACGACATATCTTCGTTGGGTAGCTTCGTTGGAATTATTTTTATTATAATATCAAATATACACTGATTTTCATTACCGCTAAGTATTCCTTGTATTTCTCCCGTCGCATGAACAGTGTTACAGGAAATCGACGAAGCCAGAAACAGAGGGTGGAAATTTCTTTTTAGGGCTATCGGTAAACTTAGAAAAAACACAAAAAGGTTTTTAAAGATCTTATTTTAGCTTAGCTGTTTCAGGGCTCAGCTGAAAAAACATTTATTTATATATACGAGTAAAACTTCACATACGTACTTATTTCGCTACTGTCATTTGTCACTTATCCGTCTAATTTTTTGTTTATTCTATTTAGAAGTGGAAGAAGTAATAGTTCCAATTCTTCCTTTAAAATTAAACTACTTCTACTTCTTGACGCAAGGTAGGCAGGAACATTTCTGATGTCTATGGGATTCCAGTGATTATTTAACACCAATAAGTTCATGAATTCGTCGGCCTCGGTTTTGAGAGTTCGCATTTTGTGATTCCTGACACAATGAGACATCTAGCAGACCCCCGGCTCCCGTCTTAAGAAGGCGTTGACCACACGTATCAGGTGACGTGTAATCGAGTTACGTACTACGTCTGCTAATGCCGCACATAAAATATATTTCTGAGCAAATTTTCTAGCGCTATCTTTATGAAATTGAGCAACAATACAGCCCGGATCTGTTTGTATTTTAGGTGAAAGAAAATGTCATAGAGCATGATTTATACGGTGACGGACGTTCGTATGAGCTCAAGTTAATAGATAGCTAAATTTGAAGTGAGGCGTGCTCAAATATTTGATGAGCCAAATATTCTGGGGGAGATGAAGGCACGGAGGCTCGGATGGCTGGGGCATGTAGTACGTATAGAGCAGGATCGGGCTGTGAAACGGATGTACGCGGGTGTACCGGAGGGAGGCCCAAGTACCGCTGGTCTGACGCTATGGAAGGAAATTTACGGGAGCTCCAAGTGTCAGACTGGCAAGGTGTTGCGCAGCGTCGGGATGAATGACAAAGTTTATTGTCGGAGGTCAAGACCCACTTCGGGGTCATAGCGCCAGCTCAGCAGTAGTAGTAGTATGCTCAAATAGCCTTCTCGATTTGATCGTTACAGTCTTATTAGACTAGATATTCATGAAAAGAAAAAGGCAACTATCAGCCCTATGTCCTGTGTGGCCAGTGTACCCACTGATCATGTCTCATATTAATCACGTCGCTGGCTTCACGTCACTTGGGATTTTTGTATCGAGTTCTCAACAAGATGGATATAATACAATTCTGTTTAAGAATCTACCGAAAATCATCCGCGTATTTTGTAAGAGCAATTATTAACCTTTATAATAATCTACTTAGAAAAGTTGAAAACCTTGACATATTTGGCGATTCCCTTCCAATATTCAAGAACAAAATTATAAAAAGTTGTTGTTGAACCTCAGCCTCAGCCTTGGTCTGAGTACTCGGGTATTACTATCCTTGTTGTCTTTCTTTTGTTTTTAATTTTTTATTATTATTAATAGTATTGTTAAATCTCTATTGATATATTAATGTAAATGCATGCTTTTTTTTATTGCCCACCCACTTGACCAGGCCCACCTGATGGTGAGTGGTTACCGTCGCCCATGGACTTCAGCAATGCCAGGGGCAGAGCCAAGCCGCTGCCTAACGCTTAATACTCTCCACAAGCCTCGTTTGAAGAAGGACATGTCATAGCGCTCGGGAAACACCGTGGAGGGGAGCTCATTCCATAGCCGGATGGTACGTGGCAAAAAAGTTCTCTGGAAACGCACTGTGGATGACCGCAGTGGCTCCAGGTAGTATGGATGAACTCTACTCCGGTGGCGGGCGGTGCGATGGTAAAAACGAGATGCCGGTATCATCTCGAACAATTTCTCAGAGCACTCCTCATGGAACATACGGTACAGAATACAGAGGGAACCGAAGTCCCTCCGCCTCCTGTGATTGCCTCTAATTAGAGTTGCAGTTATCAATTGCTCTATACATGTCAATATTATTTTATGTTTTACTGTAAACCCTGTCGGTAACCCTTAAATATATAAATAAATAAATAAATATTTGGGCTTCCTATGATATTTAATTTTGTTTTACGGAAATTTGTTAAACGAATTGTACGTATTTTTATTGCATTTGATGATCAGACAATCTATCGGATTTTTTATTATTGCCCTTTAGGCAGACGAGCATACGGCTCACCTGATAGTGAGTGGTTACCGTCGCAGATGGACTTCAGTAATGCCAGGGGCAGAGCCAAGCCGCTGCCTACCACAAGCCTGGTTTTGGATTACCTGGTTTTGTGAGTGGTTACCAGAAAACAAATGCATCATAAGTTTAAGGGTATCACTGTTTCATCGGATTTCTTACCAGTACTGCGTTATATGACTATTCTACCCTTTAAACCGGAATATACCGATTCACGGCAGAAATAGGCAGGATGATCCATTTCAGATGCTTAAATCGAATATTATACAAGACGAAATAGTGATTACAATTTATCTGTACAAGCAACGACGAAGCACTTAAAATAGTCATAATTGCATTTAATTTCATATAAAAATATATATATAAAAATATAAATACAAGTTGGGATGGATTTGCTCACCACGGAATAGGAAAGGTGGAGTGACCACTAATAGTAATGGTAGCAGCGTCTCGGCCTTGCTGTCAACCGAGGACAGAAAGAGAGCTCACAACCCACCTGGTGTTAAGTGGTTACTGGAGCCTATAGACATCTACGACATAAATGCGAAACCAACCTTGAGATATCCGTTCTAAGGTCTCAGTATAGTTATAACGGCTGCCCCGCCCTTCAAACCGAAACGCATTACTGCTTCACGGCAGAAATAGGCAGGGTGTTGGTACCTACCCGCGCGGACTCACGCGTGGTCCTAGCACCAGTAATTATGCAAATTATAATTTTGCGGGTTTGATTTTTATAACACGATGTTATTCGTTCACCGTAGAAGTCAATCGTAAACATTTGTTGAGTACGTATTTGATTAGAAAAATTGGTATCCGCCTGGGATTCGAACACCGGTGCATCGCTTGCACACGAATGCACCGGACGCCGTTATCCTTTAGGCCACGACGAGGGCGTTGGAGTCCCATACAACCCGATCTATTATCCCCCCCGACCTGATATCCGTAATAAAAAAGTGATCTCGCCGTCTGGCGAATCACGTCGCCTACCTATAGACCGCCGAAGAGGCAGTTCACCCCGTCTGAATAGACCATATGCTCGTCTGCATACCGGGGCAATAATAATAAAAGTGACACGTTGATCACAAAAACTGGAAGAACAATGTTTTCATTTAATAGTTAAAAGATATTTTTTAATGTTTTAGTGCCAGCAAAGACAATATTAAAAAAAAACGGATATGCTACTTGTAAACCAAATTTTTATGTTTACAAATAAAATTTTCACATTTTTTTTTTATTGTATGTGCTTTAATTATAAAATGCAAACCATACAACCAAAAAACGGATGAAGTAAAATAAAAACCTAAATTAGTAACAGAAAAAGTCTCTCCCTATGCTATGGATATAACTCAAGGAGAGTTGACATCTGGCAGGCGACCGGCCTTAGACTCATACCATATTCTCATGCAGCTGCTCAGAGGACATGCCGTGCCGACCTCACGTGATGTGAAGCAAGAAGCAGAAGTTTTAGAGCTAGCAATAAAGGATTTGTAAATTTGTGACGTTAAGTTTTATAACATAGTAAAGACATCCACAGAAACCTTTATTGCAACAAATTTATGACTCACAAGACAAGGCACTGCCTACAGGTGAGGTATTCCTTTAAAAGCTCTATAGAAGTAGAAAATATAATAAATATCATAGCGCTTGAGGACACAAATGAAATCAATTAACATTTTTTGTTATAAAATATGTAATTTACTGCACTGTGTAAAATAGCAGTTCACTATTTTAAACAAAAATTAACATGTCTTAAAACATCTTCTCTAGTGCATATTTTTTTAAAAGGAGTCATTTGCTTCCCTTGTGGATATTAATTAAAACAATGCTAAATTTCCTTGAATGAAGCTGAGGTATATCGAACCCTCGTTACGAGGTCGTGTTCGCATAATCACAGAGATTAAACACGAGTGCATATTTAAGAGGATCAACTCGAATTCCGTTTACCTATTATGTTATTTTCGTGAGGCGACAAACCTTCTTTTTGGATGTGGGTTTTATTTGAAGTTCGTAGAGGTTTTCGGTTTACAGTTTTTATTTCACTACTTAAATATTTATAGTCTGTCTTACATAACAAATGTCCATAATGACCGTCATTTTAACAGCTTAATAAGCCTTTTATATGTAATGTTATCTTAATACATTGATTAGTTGATATAAAATCTTAATTACATTACGGATACTGGAAACTTAAAATAAAATCACTTATTTGGTTAAACTGAATCATTACTTACTTGTTGGATATAAGAATAAAAGGTAAATCCACAACCGAATGAATACAACAAATAAATGATTAACAATAACTATGATTAATTGGTATGCCATGATCCTCTTTTATCATGTCAGCGCCATGTTCAGCAATCATGTATGTAGGTCCATTAGTATTTCCACTTACTATTGTTGGCATTATACTTGCATCTATAACACGAAGTCCGTTGGTAAAATGTACTTTCAGACGACTGTCGACGACGCTTGTTTTTGGGTCTAAGCCCATCTTGGATGTACCTACAGGATGGTATATTGTGGTTACTAAAATCAAACAAATGCATCTCCAGTATTCGTCACTGTCTAAAGCGAATTTGTTACAAGATGGCCAGTTTACCCGACCTAAAAAACCATTAATAGATTTGAAGTAAGTTGTATCCACTATTTTGGTGATCATTTTTATACCTTTGATCGCTAAATCTAGATCTCTTGGATCTTGAAAATAATTTGCCATGATAATCGGGTGTTCCTTGGGATTTTTCGATCGAAGGGTTACATTTCCTCTTGAATATGGATGCAATAAGCTAAACCGGAAGTTATAGATTGAGTAGTTGCTGTTGAAATATTCTAGGTCTTTCACTATTTCATCTCTATAATCGGAAACCATGGCATTTCCTTGAATATTAGGTGAATTCTTCGTTATTATACCTAAATGGTTTTGAAAATCTGGGTATATTGCATTCTTGTCAAACGCATAAAAGGCCAGTACATCAGATATTCTAGTTTGAGCTAAGTATCCTGTACGATTATATAAATACAAAATTTGTTCAAATTTCTGTTTAATTGCATCATCTTCACCAGGTTCGTTTCCATAAACAAATATAGGAACACAAGAATGATCTTGCAGATTCTGCCCAACCATTGGTAAATGTACTTTTGGGTGTATATTTAATAATTTCAAATGTTCTGTTTCACCTATACCAGACAACATTAATAATTGTGGAGTGTTTATTGTTCCAGCGCTCACGACCACTTCAAGCTTGGCAAAAACTATTTTCGTTTTACCATTGCGTTCTAATTTTACCCCATATGCTCTATTCGTAGAATCAAGTAAGATTTCAGTGACTAATGCATTTTTATACACTTTTAAATTCTGTCTATTTCGAACTGAGTTTAAATAGGCCTTCGCTGCACTAGCTCTTCTGCCATCTGAATGAGTTCCACTAAAGATACCTGATCCTAATACATTTGCAGCGTTCAGGTCAGGAACGTTGCTAATATTTAGCTCTTGCCATGATTTTAAAACTTGAAGTGTGAGGTTTCGATAAGTACTATTGAAACGATTTATTGATAGAGGTCCACAATGTCCATATGATTCACTTACAAAGGGATCTTTTAATAAATCACAGTTTTGCAAGTTTTCAAGTTTTTTGAAGTACTTTTTCACAGTATCCGGATGCCATTCCTTGTTTCCAACGTTATACCATCTCTGATAATCGTATGGGTTTCCTCTGATGTATATCATGCCATTGATGCTGCTGGAGCCTCCGAGCATTTTACCTCGGGGCCAAAATACTATTTTATTTTTCGTTCCCTCGTTCGTGAGACCGTTGTAAGTGGTTTCGTATTGCCAGGCATATTTTGTTTTATAAATCAAAGCATTTAATGCTGGTATCTAGAACAATTAATTCATACGAGAAAATTAAATGAATTATTAAAATGCGTATTGAAAATGTATTGAAGTATTTAAACTACATGGTGCATAACAAGTTTTTTTCAATTTTTTTATTGCTTAGGTGGGTGGACGAGCTCACAGCCCACCTGGTGTTTAGTGGTTACTGGCGTCCATAGCCATCTACAACGTAAGTGCGCCACCCACCTTGAGATATAAGTTTTAAGGTCTCAAGTATAGTTACAACGGCTGCCACCCTTCAAACCGAATCGCATTACTGCTTCACGGCAGAAATAGGCAGGGCGGTGGTACCTACCCGCGCGGACTCACAAGAGGTCCTACCACCAGTAATTACGCAATTTATAATTTTGCGGGTTTGATTTTTATTACACGATGTTATTCCTTCACCGTGGAAGTCAATCGTGAACATTTGTTGAGTAGGTATTTCATTAGAAAAATCGGTACCCGCCTGGGATTCGAACACCGTTGTATCGTTCAACACGAATGCATTGGACGTCTTATCCTTTAGGCCACGACGACTTAGCACGAGTTAGCACATTCTACATATTTTACGGTATGCAACTCATTAATACATACAACACTTTCACTAGGCGGATCGCCACCTGCTTCTATGAGTAGTATATTCCAGGATTTCACTTCACTTAGCCTATTAGCTAATACACAGCCGGCGCTACCCGCTCCCACCACTATGAAATCGAATGTTTCATAACCTGTAAATAAAAATTAATTTACAAAAACAATGCTGTGTACATTGTTGAATCTTCTCATACCAAATAGTGCCGTGCTTCAATTCGAAAGCCTTTATCAATGCTTCTTGCCAATGATGACACATGGCGCTGTGGCGTGATCGCTCACAATGAGACGTATTAGTAGGCCTAAAAAGGTTCCCAGCAGACCTACAGTAAACCAAATAGCCTTAAGGATTGCGAGGTTGAAACGGCAGCCCAAAAAGTACATAAGCGGAGAAAGCGCACCAGGCGGACGGGGGTAGGCATAAGAGAGAATGACTACATTTTTAAGGTCGCGAAAATCCGCTGGATGAGGATAGTCTAAGGTATTCATGCTATTGAGCCTTGACAGACACCTATTTCAGCCAATGGATGTCTAATGGCTGATAATAATCATGTCGAAATCGTTTGAATTAGTAAAACTACAAATGATTTGAAATAAACTAAAATCTGTTTAAGTGTGTGTTGTGTTTTAACCTAGTATTGAATCCTTTTGAAATAAAACAAAAACCGATATAGTTTATTCTTTTATCTCATATCTGAAGACAAGTTGTGATAATCTCTAAACACCATAAGCAATACAATAAAATTCATTAGTCTTAAATGAAACACACACAATTAAGAATACACTGAATTTTGACTCTTTGAAAGACAACATTTTTTTGTGCTTAGCTTAGTCTTAAAGAAGTAAAACGATCTCAATTGTATGATATTTATGATCCCTCTCCCTCCTTCCTTCGAACTAGAAGACATAATTAATTGCTAACGGTATAAATAGCGAAGAAGGTCTTATATGTATTATGGCTTAAGTGAAATAAATAAATAAGTTTGGAAAATTGCTTACGTCTGACTTTTGCATCCCTCGGCCAGTCCTCGGTGATAAGACACTGTGCCGCACTGAAAAACTTCAGAGCTGATGCGAAGAGATCCGGAACATATCCAGTCGTTGGAGGCATGCAACTTTCATTGAAACTAATTTTGAATTAGCAACATTTTAATAAGCAAAAGGAATTGGAAGTCTGTTTGTTAGGTTTTTTTTTCTTTCGAAAAGAGCCAACAAATCAACTATAAGGGGCAAATGCTTAAATAGGCAAAAACATACGGGGATTTCGTTTTTTACCCGGGACAAATAAAAAACAAAATTAAATATTTATTTTAATATTTGTAATTAAAATTAAAAATTTTGATATTTCTCCGAGGAGCAAGTCAGTTTTAACATATTTATAAAAATCATTACAATTATAATCGTTTCGAATACGGGACAGAGTCAATCCCGTCGGGACATTTTAAACTAAGCCTAAAATACGGGACGTCCCGGGAAATACGGATCTTTTGGCAACCCTATATGTGAGTATACAGTAGTAGACCATAAATGTATAAACTATAGATAAAAGATAATTTTATTAGTATTTATATATAGGTTGGGGAAAAGGTTTTTTCATATAGTTTATTTACATTTAACTAAAGTATGTAGGTACCGTTTTGTTCGATAACTTTTTGCCATCTTGTAGGTAGGGACATGATCCCATTGTTATAGAAATTTTGGGGCTTCTGATCAGAATACCGCGACAATTGGTTTTGGCAGTCCTCTCGTGATGTTAACCTGACACTGCCTAAAGAATTCTGAAGAGATCGAAACAGGTGGAAATCTGAAGGTGCAAGATCAGGACTATACGGCGGATACATTAATACCTACCAGCCAAGCTCTCTTAATTTTTGCTGATTGGGTAAAGATGTGTGAGGTCTAGCGTTATCATGATGAAAAACCACACCCCTTCTGTTAATTGATTTCGGTCGCTATCTCTCAACTTCTTGCTTTAATCTCATCAGTTGTTCGCAGTAGAAGAGTTCAGAATCGATAGTTCTACCTGGTGGTAACAGCTCATAATGAATAAAGCCCAATCCCACCACACACACAGCATCACCTTGTTGCGAGTTACCCGGGTATCGCCACAGTCTGTGAAGCCTGACCGGCCTTTGATCACGACCTTTTTTGCACTTTCTTGTCGCACGTGATCCACTTTTCATCACCAGTTATCAGCTTCTTCAAAAATGGTTCGGTTTCATTACTTCGTAATAAAGTATCACAAATGAGTACACGGTTCATTAGCTTTTTTTCAGTGAGCTCGTGAGGTACCCAAATATTGAGCTTTTTTGTGTACCCAGTTTTTTGAAATGCGCCAAAACCGATTTTGGTCAATTCCCAGTTCTTCAACTACGTCTTTACTACTGATATGCCGGCCGATCTTGCTCCACTTTTTCAGAAATGGCATCCATTTTATTCGTAACAGGGCGACCAGAGCGACGTGCATTTTTGACATCAAAATTTCCGGATTGAAAACGCCTAAACTAAATTTGTGCTACTCTCACAGATACTGCACTAGGTCCATAAACACCGCAATATTTTTTTGCGGCATGCGTTGAATTTCTACCTTTTTTGTAGTAAAATTTTAAAATGTATCGAATTTCTTCATTAGATTTACTCATCTTGACAGTACGAAACAAAAAATAAAAATCACACATTTTCCTAATTTGAATTTGGAATTATCTTCTTTAAAATTTAAACTTTTAATGATACCAAAACCAGCCAGATACAAATAGTATAGCCAAAGAGATTTTATTACAAGTTCATACATAATATAATGCGAAAAGACTTTTTCCTCAACCTATTATTAGCATTATATTCGAAGCAATGCGATCATCAGACGGCATTTACATTTACTGATGTTAGTTAGTGATTCTCTTGTTTGTGCGCATTCTCTAAAATTTTATTCAGAAAACTTATTTATTATAAAAATATGCAAAAATGTTAAAACTCATAAAATAAATTTTTAAATATTCGTCGACTTACCAAGACATGCTGCCTGTAACAACTGCTTGTGAAGTTTTCGCACGAAGTTTTTACACACATTTGTAAAAAAAGTATATTGTTATTTTAAAATTTGCAATGCTAATTCGTTATCTCATTAGATTAGTTTAATTGCGTGCGCATGTATCAAGCTGTTCGTTTACAGCTTTGTTCTCGATTTGATGTCATTTGAGTTGATTTTTTTTTTTATTGCTTAGATGGGTGGACGAGCTCACAGCCCACCTGGTGTTAAGTGGTTACTGGAGCCCATAGACATCCACAACGTAAATGCGCCACCCACCTTGAGATACAAGTTCTAAGGTCTCAAGTATAGTAACGGCGGCTGCCCCACCCTTCAAACCGAAACGCATTACTGCTTCACGGCAGAAATAGGCAGGGTGGTGGTACCCACCCGCGCGGACTCATAAGAGGTCCTACCACCAGTAGTCTCAAGTATAGTAACGGCGGCTGCCCCACCCTTCAAACCGAAACGCATTACTGCTTTACGGCAGAAATAGGCAGGGTGGTGGTACCCACCCGCGCGGACTCATAAGAGGTCCTACCACCGGTAGAATTCGTTTATTTTCTTTTGGAACGATGTTCCTTATGGGACGATGCGGAGGGGTACTCTAATCGGGAAAAAACGTCCGTAACGTAAGATGTTTATTAGTAATGCAGACAGTGTATGACTTAACTTTGTAATAACGTACAGATTAGTAATGTACGACTTAACTATGTAATAACTTAACTATGTAATAAATGAGGCGAAGCTACTCTTAAAAAAGTAGCCCAAGTTACTCCTTATATCATCAGCTACCTATCAGTGAAAGTCCCTTCAAAATCGGTCCAGCCGTTCCAGAGATTAGCCGGAACAAACAGACAGACAGACAGACAGACAGACCGACAGACAGACAGACAGACAGACTGACAAAAATTGTAAAAAATGATATTTTGGTGTATATACCGTATATAATATTAGTATATTCATATGCATGTAGTAAAAAGCGGTTATTTCAATGTTACAAACATACACTCCAATTTTATTTATATGTATAGATTACTATACGGTTCTGTATGATATTCTGTAGAACTTGGTACTCAGTAGTACTCACACATAAATTCTTACGGATTCCGAATGCAAACATAGGAATTCGCTCAGCAGCTTTGCTGCGAAATCTCTCGGTTCTTAATGCAGTCAACCATTTGTCGCCCTGCTTTGGTGTAGTTTGCTTTTAGTTTTATTTATACACAATTCCTTTGCCACGAACCTACTGAAAAAACATAAAATTTAGTATTAATTGGTTTTCGAGTCGTAGATATTATTAGAATAACTTATACTGTTTAATCAAGCGTTTTTTTACAGTCGTTATCTTATTTGTGATGTTTCCAATACTTTACAGATGTCGTCGTGACGAATGATCGGTCGGTTGTTAATAGAAACACGACATTAAGCCGTAAGCTGAACAGAAACTTATAGTGCGCACGAACCTTGTCGATAATCCCATCTTCACTGACTTTGGTTCCCTCTGTATTTTGTACCGTATGTTCCATGGGGAGTGCTCTGAGGAATTGTTTGAGATGATCCCCTCATCTCCTTATCATCGCACCTCCCACCATCGGAGCAGAGTTCATCTATATCATCTGGAACCGCTGCGTTTCCAGAGGTCTTTTTTGCCACGCACCATCCGGTTATGGAATGAGCTCCCCTCCACGGTGTTTCCCGAAGCGCTATGACATGTCCTTCTTTAAAAGAGGCTTGTGGAGAGTATTAAGCGGTAGGCAGCGGCTTGGCCCTGCCCCTGGCATTGCTGAAGTCCATGGGCGACGGTAACCACTTACCATCAGGTGGGCCGTATGCTCGTCTGCCTACAAGGACATAAAAAAAAACCTACGAAAATTTAATTTGAGAAAGCTCGGGACGTTTCGCGGATTTATTGATTGAAATAAACAAGTTTTTTTTTGTTTCATTATATTTTGTTTGATCTAGGAAACCATAACAATGAACTGTTTTACGCAGTTAAGCTTTCAAAGGGAAATGTTTTTGACCGGTCAGCTATAGGATTTTGAAAGGAAAAAAAAAAAAAAAACCTATCGATAAAATAATAAATACTTTTGTATACACTGTGTAACGTAATATAATCCAACTTTATTGTGCTTTTTTTTTCTTTGGTAGAAAATAATGAATTCCATATGTCCCGTGTGTTTTTCTGATTCGTACAATTGTTTTCTTCCGTTTCAAAATTCACATTCGAAAAAGAGTTCGACATCAATATATTAATACGTGAAGCAAAAACTTTATATCCCTTTTTACGAAAATTGCGCGGACGGAGGAGTATGAAATTTTCTACACTTATAGAGAATATAGAGAAGAAGTGCACAATGCTAATATATTTTTAAAATAATGCATAAAAGATACATCAAATCAATAAAGAAAACATTACACACACTACATACCACGTATTTGACGCACACACGCATGCATACTATTTATTGTCAAACTTTTGTTCTTGACGTCTGTTGTCAAATTGAGATTAAATATTGTTCGTCTTTGTTAATATTATTTATAATGTAGTCTTGGCGAAATTTGTGATTATAGAAGTATAAAATACAATCATAATAGTGTACAAATTTACAATTCCAATTAATTATAGTAGAATTTCGACTACTACGGGACCTCTAGTATTTTCTTAAATTTTAATTGATCCATTGAACATAATAAATAGTTCGAAAATCAAAAAGTTATAAAGCGGCAAACTTTTTTTGGCTTTAGAAGCAAATAGCTCCCAACTATTAACTAACGTGTTTTTGAAGGCCCATCCAATAATATCCCATAATATGATTTTATGCAAAAAAAAATTATTTTTTTATTGCCTGATTGTGAGTGGTTACCGTCGCCCATGGACTACAGCAATGCCAGGGGCAGAGTACAAATCTAAGTCACCTCTATTTCTTTCGAGATTACAAAACTTATTACTTAAATCGCTAAGTACCTATATATAAATAACCTACTCTCTATTTTGCCGCTAAATAAAATATCTGTGACAAACAAACAAAATGATACCTCTAGAGTTTTTGTTGGTTTTTGCTCACGGATCCCTAGAAACGCCTTCTTAAAACCTTAATAATATAACCGCATCCTACATAATTAGCGTTCAAAACCTTTTAGATCCATTGTACACGAAAGGTGGGCGTGATCATTTATTGATAAACAATGAAATTCTTTAAGAGATTTTAATCACTAATTATCGAAGACTAAGGCATGAGACTTAAATGACAGAGCGGCGGCGTATTGTTTGATCGAATAATAGAATGTATTTTCATGAGGTGCTTTGACCTCACCATCATAACATACGGTTAAATTGGTTAATTAACAGAAATACTCTATGAAGCTGTATAAAATATACCTTACTTTATAAAATACTAGCTGATCCGACAGACTTCGTAGTGCCTCAATCGATTAATAAAAGACCTACAATTTTGTTTAAAATAAACTTAAAACAAACAAAAGGAATCCGTACGGCGGGGGACACATCAAAGGAAGAACAAAATTGTTATTTTTATATAATTCCGAACATTTTCATATTTATTCACCTTTTAAACCTTCTCTGGACTTCCACGAATAATTCAAGACCAAAAATAGCCAAATCGGTCCAGCCATTCTTGAGTTTTAGCGAGACTAACGAACAGCAATTCATTTATATAATATATAAGTAGATACATATAAGTAGATATATATAAGTAGACATCTACAACGTAAATGCGCCACCCACCTTGAGATATAAGTTGTAAGGTCTCAGTATAGTTACAACGGCTGCCCCACCCTTCAAACCGAAACGCATTACTGCTTCACGGCAGAAATAGGCAGAGGGCGGTGGTACCTACCCGCGCGGACTCACAACAGGTCCTACCACCAGTCTGGGCTGGTAATGATTTAAATGGAATTATTGTTCGATTTGAAGAGATTCGTATTCAATTCAAGAATTATAATGCCTATTTACATCCCTTTCACGTAATTGTTTTTTTTTTAATTTCTCCGAGACTAAGAAGTTTTCACTTAATGATTCTAGATCAATCTGGAAACCATCTTATTCTTAAATTGTTTGCGCTAACGTATTCTAATTTCTTATACATTCTCTTTCTGTTTACTTTTAATCCGAATAATTGTCTTTTGATCATTACAATTCGCTTAAGGAAGCAAGCAGGTTTCGAAACAAAAACCTAATCGTTGTTGCATTTAAACTGATAATCGTATTGGGATTTTTGCAGCCAGTCCAATAGCTCCCCAATAAATAGCCAACGAACTCTTAAATCTAGCTTGTCTAAGCCTTAAAAAGTCTCATAAGTCTCATAAAAGTCTGAATACTGCCCGATGAACATTTGAACCGTGAATCACGAAATCAAAACATAAAAAAGTTTACAAGGACACTCGTTCTGAACTGAGACGTGTACAAATGGCGGACATTATTTACACGCATCTGATTAAAGTTTGGCCGCAGATTAGAAAGTGATGAGATTCGCATCGACGATTTCGTAAACAAGTATTAATGATCATGTAGGCGTTTAGTAATTACGGCCGAATTAATTCCTATGAGAGTTAAAACTCTTTAGACTTAAAACGTATTGATTTATCGTTTTGCTTCGGATGATTTTTAGGAAATTCAGGTACAGTTAGAAGGTAATACAGAAGATTTGGTAGATGGCAGATTTCTCAAAGCGGTGACAGGACAGAGCTAATTACCAGGATGGATCAATGTGGTCATTAATAAAACCCTGCACTGGAAACTTTTTAGCAGCACACGTGAAAGGAACAGATCACGAGAATGGACAGACGATATATTAGCAACAAACCAGTTGGATGAATACACCTAATACAAACGAAGGTGAAGGAAATTGGAGGCCTGTATTCGACAATGAGCACGAGATAACGTTAGACTTTTTTTACAAATATTGTGCTTTTAAAAATTAATAAACACTAAGAAAAAGATCGTTTAAAGTTTGAATTTTAGAATGTTTTTAGCTATGTATGTGTAGTCGAGAAAGCAGTAGCTTTTGATGGATGTTTTGACAACGAACTGGGCACGTGCCAAAGTAAAATTGAAAATATTTTTCTGAAAATCACATTATGGTATGTGTGGCATTTTTATTTCGAAATTGTTTGCTTATATTTCTTTTATCTTACAATTACGTCGGAGGCTACGGATACTTTATAGTTTTCGTAGTTATAAAATAGAAAAAGGATGGTGATTTTCTATAGTTTTTGTGAAGCTAATCTGCTATACAGCCTACTGAGTTTCTCGCCGGATCTTCTCAGTGGGTCGCGTTTCCGATCCGGTGGTAGATTCTGCGAAGCACGGCTCTTGCTAGGGTTCGTGTTAGCATCGTCGTCAGGTTTGAGCCCCGTGAGCTCACCTACTAGCCACGGTTACGCTGAAATAGCCTCTCAAGGCTATCAGCTTAGGTAGGAAAAAAAAAAAAGAAAAACTGCTATACATTAGAATAAGTTGTCTTTAGCTAAACGAGTATTAATAATTTTCAAGAGCTAAATGTATCGGAATTTTGTACCTGCTATTGCCGGTCACCATTTTCTATTTTATCAACAAAAGAAACCTACAACTTTGAAGATTCCATTTAAAATACCATAAAGTGTGTATTTTTGTATCGCCCTTTCATATGTAAACAACGACAACTTTATTACCTTCAACGCGAAATGCTTCTCACGTGAAAACATCCGAACCTTTGTAACGAATAATTTCATAAAGAAAACGCACGGATTTACGGAGCATACAGACAAAACTGCCTCCCTAGCGCCTATTGTGGTTTTTCGTTTCAACCCATTCGCAGCATTTTCTGTGAGCACAAGTAAGATTATTTTGTCCAACTAACATGTAAATATTTAATTGAACCTTCTTGTTTAATAGATGGGAATGTATATGTCACAGAATGGGTAGTCGTGCAAAGAGATTGCGCAGTACTAAACGATGACAGTTCCGAGATTTCTTCACTCTTGCTAAGTCAGGCAACGAATGTGCTTCGATTCAACCCGAGCGATGACACTTCGACTCTGCCGAAGCACACCATCCAAAGTGAGTCGATGTTTGACGAGTAGTTGCGGCTCACAACCACTAGATGGCGCGCTTTCACCTTGTTTGCGGATGCGACATATAACTATAGAAATATTTGTAGCAAGCCATGATGCGGGCCGGTATTTGGCGCCAAATTTATTTACATCGCAAAGTAGTCTTGTGTTCTGTTTGCTAGGATAAGGCAGCGCTCATATAAAAATGATTTAGAATGGTATATCTTAAAGTGGTGCATTCATTATGTGAATGTATTGTGGAATAATACGTCAATATGTCGGAATAAAAAAAAACTGCATTTTACCTTTATTAAGTTTGATAAACACTTAAAATACTACTGTTTGTTATTTGTTTTATTGTTAAGATGGGTGGATGAGCTTATGTTAAGTGGTCACTAGTACTTATTGACATCCTTAACGTAAATGCTATTATCCACTTTGAGATATGACTTCTAAGTCTTAGTTATTACAGTAAAATTACTCTCCCACCATTGAAACAGAATGCATTACTGTTTCACGGCAGAAATAGGCAGGATGGTGGTAACTTACCTTACCGTAACCTGAAATATTAGTGCGTCGTTGTATATCTGTGATTGTTATAGGAAGACTGGGTACCATAAATCCCTTAACATTTCCTAAAACAAGGTTATAGGAAACACTGGTTATTGTTTTCAATGAAGATCTTTTATTGTGAACTTCTTTACGCGGTTGACGAACTGTCTAAATTTCCTTACCCGGAACTTATTGCCGTCCTTGGCATGATACAGTTGTTTTGCTGCTGAAAATAAATTCTCGTTCAAACCGCCAGAGGGTTTTGATCAAAGAAAACACTTTCACTTTCTAAGTAATTACTTTTAGGTTAACTTGCCATTCATCCTGTTGGAAACGATAATAAGGTCAGAACAGATACATAACATTCGCTTTTCGAGAAAGAAAAAACATTATATTCATCAAAATATTATAAATTGGTTCGAAATTTAAAACTACTTAAAAGTTATTTATGATAGAGTACTTAAAAATAAAATATGAGTTTATAGTACAAATAATAATATTCTTAAATTTTTTGCGCGACATACTTTTAGACTGTATGTTTTGGGTTGGGTTTTGTAAGAACTTACGCGTGGAACGAAAAGCGAGATCACATAAAACGAAATTCTGCAAATAGAATCATTTGATTGAATATTCTATGGACGAGAGTAGGATAAATGTCTAACCAATACAAACTTAATAAATTGAACTTTAATATTTTGATCACTTGATTACGCATTCAATGAACTGCCTTTTAACACGCTTTATTGGCTCAGTGTGTGTGAAAGTTTGTATGTGTTTTTTTTTTTATTGCTCATGTAGGCAGACGAGCATACGGCCCACCTGATGGTGAGTGGTTACCGTCGCCCATGGACTTCAGCAATGCCAGGGGCAGAGCCAAGCCGCTGCCTACCGAAATGTATGTATGTAGCGGAAGATTTGAACGTAATTTTCACCAAGTTAAAATGTCCGTTTAACTTAAAAATTCGCACATGTATCAAGAACCAATGACAATAAAATATTTTTATAAGGCCGCTCTAATAACCTGATCAGTATCAACAGGTTAAAAAAAATATGAAATTAATTCTTGCTGTTAAGTCTGTGTTTATAGTTTATAAATTTACATATACTAGTAGTTAGTCATAATAAACCTTAAGTTTTAAAATTATTTAAGTAATTTGTTGAGAGGTAAACTTTTTTTTTACAAACCAAAATAATTTTACCTAAGTCAATTCATACAGTAGAACAAATCTTCCAATGCGCTTGAAGAAGGCGCAGTTCCCAAGATACTGGCTGCGTTACCTCGTTGGACAACCAAACTCACTTTCTGTGCAAAGTACCAGCCAGCCTTAGCATCACGTGTAGCTTCCTTCAAGAGTTTGGAGATTTCTGATAAAGTTAGTCATAATTAAATTATATCTAGACAATTTTAGTTAGACTAGACGTGCAACTAGACGATTTCGTGATTATGGTCTAAAAGTACCATTTAGACTTAGACTTAGAAGGTGACAATCTCGAAAGAATTCTCATCACCGGCAAAGTGGAAGGAAAGAGGCCTAGGGGGCGTAGTCCCATGCGCTGGTCCGATCAGATTAAGACGACTTTGGAATCCAGCATCAATGTCGGTATCGACTGCGCGGAGGACAGGAGTGAGTGGAGGAACATAGTCCTAACAAAAGTGCTCCGTAAAGGTCACGACCCTCAGCACTGAGGAATACGACGCACGGAGACTTAGACTTCTAGACCATGGTATACTCGTTGTTTTATATTTTACATAGCTCGGTAATCGACTCTTTGGCCCAGCTCGTATCTAATAGTTACTGGAACCCACAGACATCATAAATGAAAACCGGTACCCACCTTCAGACTTGAGTTGTTATGATCTCAACTGCAATTTAAATACGAAAATATAATTATAATATGTAATAATTAAAAATAAAATTAAAGATTAAAAATTATTATAATAATTATAATTTTTGCAAGTATGAATTTTATTACACGATGTTATTCCTTTAGGGCACGATTATTCATTTTACCCTATATTCTATAAACTGAAGTCATTTTTAGATCTGACGATCCTTAAAATCTAATTTCAAATAAAAGTTAACTAGTATAACAAATGTTCCGCATTGCTCAAGTACCTATAGCCCAAGGTCTTAATGACAGTAAAATACGCGAAATTAAACCTTTAAAATTGTTATATTTATGTTTGCGACTCACAAAACCGCGGAGAATATATCTTTACCACAACCAGAGATGAAGGCCGTTATTTAAAAAAAAAAAAAACATTTGTATGCAATATTATGTATATGTATGCAATACAATTGTTATAATAGTCCTATCTTGTCCACATTCCTGAGATACACGAAAAACATTTGTATGCACTTGAATGAGCATTTAATTCAATTCGTACAAGAATCGACAGCTGTTCCAAGTTGTGTGAATGGTTTCAGTGCACCCGAAATGGTAAAGGTAAGTGCACGATTAAATTGAGATTCCCTGAGCTACTAATGACAAATCTTCTGCTCGTTAAACTCCTTAAATATAAGATGCACTGGTTTATGTTAGATAAATTATAACTGTTTTAAACTATTGCTACCTTCAGAACTTGTGTATCTTTTTTTATTTTTATTGCTGAGATGGGTGGTCGAGCTCATAGCCCACCTAGTGTTAAGTGGTTACTGGAGCCCATAGACATCTACAACTTAAATGCGCCACCCACCTTGAGATATAAGTTCAAAGGTCTCAAGTATAGTTACAACGGCTGCCCCACCCTTCGAACCGAAACGCATTACTGGTTAACGGTAGAAATAGGCACCGTGGTGGTACCTACCCGCGCGGACTCACAAGAGGTCCTACCATCAGTATTTAAGCACTGTTTGTATCGCTTGTAACCCCAATATCAATGTAGTTCTAAAATAGATTAAGGTTCTATTGTTATCTTACCTTAGGGCCTAGCTAATAGTGTTGGGAAGTCACTACTTAACGTTATCAATAGAAATAAATTACTTTTCAAATTTCATTTTATAACGAATATTTCGTACTCCTAATTTCTGTTATAGGTATATTTTCTCTACTAATAGACACAACTTGGTAGTAAGTTCATGTCGAAAAAAAGGTATCTGAAAGCGCTCTATGGATAAAAGATGAATATGGATGAATCAATTCAATGGTGGGCGGTGCGATGACGGAATTATCTCAAATAATTCTTCAGAGCACTTCTCGTGAGACATAATATAGATACAGTTCTCTTTGGTTACAAATATATTGTTAAATTTAAAAAGTGTTGTCAAAGTACTTTAAGAATGTAAAATTGAGTGTATTAAAAACACCATAACACCATATCGCAAGCGCACAACTACTGCTGCTCTCGATATAGTATAGGATAATATTATGTATAATGCAAGTGAATTTGTCACCGTGAAATGGGATTTGCTTCAAATAATTCGACTTGTCTAAAATTAGGTTGGCTACAATTTCGAACGCGGACACATGGGAATGCGACGCACGCAATGACATCCACTATTTGCACATAATGTCGCAGACCGAATACATCTTGTATTGTGTGGATTCTCAACGATTCTTTCGATTATCTAATTTGTAGAAAGCCACATAAAGTTATTCTTATAAATTAAAGGTTAAATTTTGTTACGATAAATATTTGATAACCTAACTGGACCGGATTTGTAGACACTACTCCGAATGAAATGATAATTTCTGTTCTCATTAAATAATTATTTTGTTTCTAATCTTTATGTTGAATAATATTTTTTAACTCAAATTGTAAAACTAGTTTGTCTTTGTTTCTGAAAGCTATAATCATCGAAATATGACCTGATCGTGAATTTAACAAGTTGATTTTAGTTTTCGAAAATAATGATTGTTTTTTTTCGGAGAAACAGGGTTGTAGCGAAAACAAAGATTCAATATTTAAATGACCACTGAGCTTCAATTTGTAACTAGGGCGGGCCTTACACAGAAAAGAACTTAATTGGTGTATTTTTCCATTCCTAAACGTCTTTCTTATTTATTTGTCTTTAGCTTTGTTTACGTATTGTCGAATAGTTGTTCACAATAATAAATATGACAAAAAAATCAGTTACAATGTTATGATCTGAGTTAGATTACGATTGAATGATTAATCAATCTAAGAGTAAGATTTGATGACAGCTGTAGCAGTAAAAATCCATAAAAATCACACAGCACAATATATTCGATAGATGCCTGAACCTTGCTTACGACTTTTTCAAGATAAACTTGCATATATACAAGTTCCGAACATTGGGATCGTCGGTCTACTCAGCAATTTCACCCGCTTGGTGGAAGATCTTTCCTTTGTCGTTATTCCCAAACTGCCATCCAATTTTATTCTAAAGTTTGATATTTCAAAAGGAACAATCGTAAAATCTGCTCAATAAGATTCATTTGGCCTTCGAGCACTATTCAAGCGTTTTACGTCTAAAAGCGATAGAAACAACTTTACACAGATTTCGTAATAAGTCGGTAACTTCAAGAATTTAGTATTCAAAGGAAACAGTTTGAAATTACAAGTTCCGAACCGAATTTATTTGAATACAGCGGTTGTACCTTTTAAAGTTACTTTATCTATTCTTTGCTACTGACTTTTTAGTTGGTCCAAAATTTGTATATATATATATATTTTATTGCTCTTGTAGGCAGACGAGCATACGGCCCACCCGATGGTGAGTGGTTACCGTCACCCATGGACTTCAGCAATTCCAGGGGCAGAGCCAAGCCGCTGCCTACAGCGATCAGCGGTATCACTTATTTTTAACAGTGGTGACTTATTTTTAGAACATCCGTAATATCAGAGCAGAGGTGCATGCATTCAAATGGCCTTCTGTTACCATGCACTTTTCTAATATAATGTAAATAAAATTAAAAACTAAAGCGTTTAAAGTAGAAACCTAACAGGGCGGCTAATTGTTAAGGCAGATATTGATGGATCAAGTGATATATTAGAAATGACCCTAAGGTGGATCACTTCCAGCAATGAATATGAAATAAATTTTGGTAGTAAGTGAGACAGTCGTAAATATTGGCAAGGTATTGAGAAGGGTGGATTATACTTCTCGTTGTCATGAAGTAGTTATATAAACAAAATCCGGTAACATGAAATTCTTCGAACATTAATGAAGAGAATTTAAATGATAGGTTGTTAAACTTGATCGGATAAACTCGATCTGTGAAGCGATTTATAATTCTCCATCATCAAAGATCCTCCAGTTACAAATCTTTTATAAAACCCATCAAAACGATAGACATCAATCACCCGAGCTTTTATCTTCAACTAATTCCTTTCTTTCAGAAGATTTTTTAATGCGGAACCAGATGTTTTTGTGTTCGCTTCTTAACTGGCAATCAGGATTCATGAAATTACACAAATATATTATTATGTTTAAGATGAATTTTAAAATAGTTTTAAAATCGAAAAAAATATGGATAATGAAGATGATAATTTGTTGAAGTTTGTTTATTTGATACAGGTATATTTTTGTTAGAGTAATAAAATAAAATAATCAATAGTAATGAAATGAGAAAACTGCATTATGTAGTTCTAAATTAAGAAGAAAACCTTTTGTGATGTAAAATTACTAGTCATTGATGACAGGAAACTGTTAATATAAATGAGTTAAGAGCATATAGCCCACTGAGTTTCTCGCCGGATCTTCTCAGTGAGTCGCGTTTCCGATCCGGTGGTAGATTCTGCGAAGCACTGCTCTTACTAGGGCCAGTGTTAGCAACACTTCCGGTTTAAGCCCCGTGAGCTCTCGTTAGGGTGAAGCTGAATAGCCTCTCAAGGTTATCAGCAAAAAAAACAGAATGTGAAGAGTATGGGTGTGAATAACCGAAGAGATTATTACCAGTTTAAGATTCTCTAATTTTGAAATGGTATTTGACCTGTTTCTGAGGGAATATCTTTTTCAGACGAAATGTAATTGTGAAAAATTCACGTATAGTTTTCGTTGGGAGCTCAGCTTTAATTACTTCCGACATTCGGTTCGCCGCAGCACCCGGCTGTGACTCCGGTAAAATAAATATCGTCACCACGTTTCATGGCACGCGGAGGCCTCACCTTGCACAGGGCCGAAATAAATATTTTTACATTTCTTAATGTTTCAAATGAAGTTTTAGAAGGACATGCCTTTTTTCATTAAGATTCTTATTTGCATGTGGGTGATTTTTTTCATTATCTATGCATTCAACGCTTATGCAATTTAGTTAAAGTTTATACAATTTTTGTTGGTACTGCTAGGAAATTCAGTTAGAGGCTCTACCAAGATGAAGCCCGATCAGTTTCGTCAACCATTTGTTTTTCGTAAAACTAAACTTTCGTAAACATTATCGTATAATATTGGGCTACTAAATTAATTTACACAAACATACACACGTTTTACTTTAAAACTCCCGAGGTTGATCTTCCTCCTACCTTATAGGTAATGACAATAAACATATTTAAAATAGGTACACCTAGTACACACAATCCGAATATGTCGGATAAAGATATTGATTCCAATTAACAAGGTGGTATAGTAATTATTGGTAATGACTAAACCAACGAGGTAATCAATTACATTGATTAATCGGATTATATGAAATGGATTTTTCCATATACATACATATTTAATTTTTTAAATTTCACTCAGAGTATAAATTATATGGATAAACCATGTTGGGAACTCATGTCGGCACGTTACAGAGCACATTTTTCGCGCAACTCCTTTGCAAGGCTATCAGGGGAAATATGCACGTGGGTTTATCGATAAAGCTCCGTTGAAATCACTGCCCAATGAGAAAATATTAGTAAAAATAAGACAGAAGCAGGCGAAATAGACAAACATTATCTATACTAATATATAAATCTACAGTGGTTCTTACGTGGATGTGTGTGTAAGTGGATGTTCCGTTATAACTACTGAATCATGCATCTGATTGTCTTGAAACTTGGTATCCTTTTTTTTTTTTTTTTATGATTGAAGGATTACTGGTGGCCCGGAGGCCTTTCCAGTTTCACCAGGACAGGTGGGCGAGCAAAGGCTCAGCCAGGAGGGGTGGGATTTGCTAACAGCTGCCCGAGCGCCTCCGAAGGAGACCTAACAACTCAAGAGTAGCTGCTTCGCGAATAAATCTACTACCGGATCGGAATCGCGACCCGCTGAGAAGATCCGGCGAGAAACTCAGCGAGCTGATTCATGGATTAGTTTGCACGGCGAACTCTTTGTCGAGTTCGACGAGTACGGTTACCGAGGTCCCTAAGCCTGCTCCTAGAGCTGAAGGCGTCTAGTGCAAAGGTTATTGGATCTGATGGATCCGTAAGGACGTGTCTAGGGCGTCGACGGTGACTGGCTCCTGCATGATCAGGATTCGGGGAGTAGTCAGCGGCGGCTACGATAAGGCGATTATCATGACGCATAGCCTTATCGAAGTACCGTTCCGACGCTGACTTCATGTATTTCTGTATAGATTCGAGACCCAGGTCGTCGTGTAGGTCAACGTTCCTCACGAACCACGGAGCTCCGACGGCTAACCTGCAAAAGCGGGATTGTAGAGATTGAAGGGTGTCTATGAGTGTGCGGGCCGCGTGAGCGAACACCACACTCGCGTAAGTCATGACGGGCCTTATGCAAGTTTTGTAAAGTGTCACCTTGTTCCGAAGGGACATTTTACTCCGCTTACAGATCATGGGGTAGAGTCTACCGAGAATAAACGCGGCACGGTCACGGACTGATTTTATATGCGGGCGGAATGTCATCGATGCATCCAGGGTAACGCCCAGGTACTTGACCTTCCTGGCCCAGGGTATGGATTGACTAAAGAGAGTAATCGGGGGTGACTTGGTATCCATATGGATAGGCTCATATTTATATGAGTGTTGAACTCCCTACACGAGTTGCAGGGGCGTTAATAATGAGAATATTTGTGGGGGTGAGAAATAATAATGTTAATTTTAAAAACCCAGCGAAGCGGACGGGTACGTACAGCTAGTCTTGTATAAATCTGTTTTTCAAGCTATACGGATCGTCGGATCAGTTTAGTTTGAAATTGCCGTAGTGATTTTCAATCACAGTAATTTATCGTAAGACTTATTTTGGGCTTCAAGCTAAGCGGCTTTCAAATTGCAAGAATGATAAAGCTACTTTAATACCTCAATTCTATATTCACAGATAAAAACTACAGTACAGATGGCTTACCTCAGAAAAAAATTGTCAAAAACCTAAGCAAGACCGGCCCTGTTTCAAATTCGAGTATGCAATTACAGACTCTGGTCGTGGCGCATAATGACAACGTGCACAATTTGGACGGAGCGACCGTGCGGCGGCACCAAGGGAAATATGCACGTTGGTTTTATCCTCAAAGAGTTCGGGTCGGGAAAGTGAAATACACTTGGCTACACCGGCAGAAATGGATAGCAAAGAAAATAAAGCACCTAGTCAACAAATTTCGGTGTACATTAACAGTTTTATTTGTAAGTCATGCGGGCTTGCGGTATAAAAGTGTTTGGGTAGGAAATGTATGGTAAAAATTACGTTTCTGCAATGCATAACGAAAAACATAAACAATAAAGTTCAGACTCATTTCAGAATTTTATTTCAGTGCCTAAAACGAACCATAAATCAAAATTATACCAGGTTGAATAGTCCTTGTTGTAAAAAGAATAATTTAATTGACAACTAAGAGAAATCCAGCATAATAGTCCCAAAAAAAATTCGAACCCCCAAAATTGGTTCCTAAGAGATTACAATTCGTCTTTAAAAGTACTAACAACGAAAGAATCTGTAAAACAATGGCTACTTCTGGTTTGTTTTATTCTCCTGCGCGTCAAAGCGTGGCTGGTTCGCCTTAATTATTTAAAAACGATGTTTCTTCATGTTCGTGCCCTTACCATAGTATTTGTTTACGTTCGCCTCTAAGCTATGACGTATAATTAGTTTAGAATGTTGTTTCTAGTACTTACGACTTAGTACGGGAAGACAAGAAGGAATGCAATGTTACTGACGAGGATATCGAAGATAGAGAGCATAATAAAAGAGAAGAATAAGAAAAGCCGACTCAACCACCAAATGAGATGAATAGCTCGGATAAAGGAAGAGAGAGAGGGAGAAAGACATAACTGGATTCAAATAATTTGTGTATACTTATAAGTATTAGGTTTTTCAGACACACAGTGCACCATTCTGATTATTTCTAAATCACTCACGCGTACTGGGTTGGTAGGCGAGACAGCTGTTCACGAGACATCGACCTCGAGTTAGGGCGGGTGCCGGAATTCGCACCGAAATGTCCATAAGATCCGGTAAAAGACAAAACAATAAATAAATAGAAAATAGGTAAATTCTCTTTACCAGATTTCTATTATTGAATTGTCGAAATCGCTTCTTTTAGCCATTAACGAGCTTTGGTGTTTTCAATAATAAAATTGATTTTTTTTCCTTCAAAATGTCACTAACAGTTCTCTTTAAGAAGTGATGGTAGGCCGCGCTCTCCCGATCGCTCTGGGGAAAAGTGGCTCCGGGGAAAGGTGCAGCGTGGCATCATCAAGGCGGGCTCCCAGCACGTCGACCGAGGGAGCCGGTGGCGGTGTCGCCGGCGACCGCCGGTCCGACGCCAGCGTCAACTCTGTCCCACCGTCTCAATAGCTCTCGTTCAGTACGGGGTCGGGCGCCGGCTGTGAGTGGCAGGAGTTTTAGGTGAGATTCAACTCCCACATACCCCACGGACACGGATTGCCACCCACGCGACGAGTGGGGATCCGGTCATTTTTCTCATATAAAAACAACTTTTTAAGGGATAATTAATCGTAATCTTACTATTTTAGTAATTATGGAACATTATGAGTCCTATAAGAAAAAAAAAATTATAGGTTAATGACAAAGACCGTAGTTATTGTCCATATCGCGGTCATAAGTAATAACGGTGATAAGCAATGTGAACAGAATTCATAGAAGAATCTCTATCTCTTTTTCTCTCTCTCTCTCTTCTTTAACCTGTGTCTACCCAAACGCTGAGTGTAGGTCTTATCATATTCACGCCTTTCTTTTTAGTCTCTTGCTTTTCGCATCCAGTCCTTACCAGCTATTTTGACTAGTTCATTGGCCCACCTCATTGATTGTCTGCCCAAGTTATGATGTGCAGTACGAGGTCTCCACTCCAGTTCTTTTGTTCTTTTGGTTGAATACACATTTCAAATTATACTATCAAAAGCATCTAAATTGATTAGGAATATACATACGTTTTGATTGAAATTGAATCCTGTTTCACAATATTCAAACCGATAGTAAGGAAAAGGTGTCTGCTTTCTCTTAATTACAAGGAAAAAGGATGGGTCGGTGTCGTTCTAAATAGCGTTCATGACGAAAACGAGCCGCCAACTAATTTAATATATTAAGCTTTGAAAGTAATTGATACTGAAGTAAAAGATGCATTAACCTGAATGCCAAACGCACTATGTCCGTACCAAATGACGTTTTAACAATAATACGTTAAAACGTTTTGGAACTAAGAACAACTGCGAATGATGTAGGTATCGTTTGACTATCACATAAAAATAACATTTCTGTGTTATAAATTTACAAATAGTTTTTTTAATTTTTTTTTATTGCTCAGATGGGTGGACGAGCTCACAGCCCACCTGGTGTTAAGTGGTTACTGGAGCCCATAGACATCTACAACGTAAATGCGTCATCCACCTTGAGATTTAAGTTCTAAGGTCTCAGTATAGTTACAGCGGCTGCCCCACACTTCAGTAGTTCTATAGTTCAACAGTAACCGTATTTTATTACCAATTCAATATAGTACTAAAAATTTAATTCAAAGGAAATTTTCATTTTATTTTATGCGCTTTATTGAGATAAAACTTTTAACTGCACTCTTCTGAGTGATGAATAAAAATGTTTATATTTATGTCCCCCATCAGAAGTTACTAGAGCGTTATCATTTATTGGGTTGGTGAATTTTTGTATGAATTCGAATAAAGGACCAATCAGGTGAGAGTATTCGTACTATTCAACTCTTTCTGCCGCCGCCGTAAAATCGTGCAGATAATAAAAAAGTTATGAGGCGTGAACTATTCACGCGGGAGAGATGAACAGTGCTTCAGAGACGGCTGTCTTCGGCACGATGCCAAATTTTAATGACTGTCAGTCCTTAGCAGCGAAGAAATTCGGGAGCGTCCTTGAATTCTTTGCCAAATAAATTTAATAAACAGCCGTGTAAGTTCTATTCCAAGGGACGTAAGCATCAATATCGCATAACAAATGCAAATTAAATGAAAGGCATCAATAAATGAATCGATCCCCAACGGTGGAACAGCAAACAAGAAAAGACAGTCTATGTAGTTGTAGTTTCAATGTTTGTATTTCGTTGAACGTAAAGTTTGAGTGGAATCGATTCTTGTTGTATTTCAGTTAACAGTTCAAAATACTTGCTGAGTATACCAGGGTCGGTTAGATTAATAAAATGTCTCCTTCTAAAATTCTCAATCTTTCTGCTACCTTATAGGCACACTCAATAATCATATGCAATTAATGTGGCAGTTATATGCAATTGGGAATTTGAAAAAAAAAAAAAAAACGATTTTTTTATTGTATTTCAAAACTTTATTAGTAAATAATATGGATATTTAATGCAAAAAACTTAAAAATGTTTGTTTTTCAATTAGTTATAAAGAATTAAAAATTGATAGAATTTAAGAAAAATCACGTGACTTATAAACGCGCCATGATTGTTTACCATAGTTGTGACGTCATAATGTTATAGCTATTTATTAACAGTACAGCGTTTACGGCTAATACACGTGACTAGACAATAATATTGAAAATTTCTTGCTAAAAAACAAGTTGTTAGTTGGTTACGATTCTATTTGTGATAAAGGATTTATTAAGGCAAAATCTGAATACGATGAATACGATGCCCCTGATCTCTTATCTCTTCTGAACTTTAACGTGCCGCTGACGTCGACAAGGGCTTCGAAGTTGATGGTGTTCAGGGTTCCCAGATTCTACACCAACCTTGGTAAGAACGCGCCTCTCAGCAGACTAGTTGGGGAATTAAATAATTTGCATAACAAGTATTCTCTGGACGTTTTTGCTGGCACTGTTGACAGTTTTAGACGAGAAGTCTACAGCCTTGCTCAATGAGTTTTTTAAATTAAGTAATAGCGTATTTGGTAGTAAATGTGTAATAATGTAAGGTCTTCATGTAATGTTATATATAGTATTTCTTTGTATTTTATATAATGAACCGCTTTTTTTTTATGCATGCAGTCGGTACCTGTAATTGTGTTAGCATTTAGTGTGAAATCAATGTATATGATACCTGTAATGTTCTGTGCTGATGTATAACATGTTGGTACCCAATAAATAAAATAAATAAATCTGATAATATTAATCAAACTCAACACCAATATTTTCAACAGTATTGGCTGATACGGCATCAATGTTTAGTTCTTGAGGATTATAAATTTCCATATTTTGGTGGTGATATAAGTTAATAATAATAATATAAGAGATATAAGTTCTAAGGTCTCAGTATAGAGTTACAACGGCTAACCCACCCTTCGAACCGAAACGCATTACTGCTTCACGGCGGAAATAGGCGGGGTGGAGGTACCTACCCGTGCGGACTCCCAAGAGGTCCTACCACCAGTGATTACGCAAATTATAATTTTGCGGGTTTGATTTTTATTACACGATGTTATTCCTTCACCGTGGAAGTCAATCGTGAACATTTGTTGAGTACGTATTTCATTAGAAAAATTGGTACCCGCCTGCGGGATTCGAACACCGGTGCATCGCTTCATACGAATGCACCGGACGTCTTATCCTTTAGGCCACGACGACGACAAAACCTTGAAACCATTTATTTCGACATTTGTCATCTTGGGAAACATTTAAAAACATTTTTTCAGGAGTTGTCTTTGTAGTATTCATGCATAATGGTACAAAAGAAGAACGATAACTTTTGAGGTTCGACATTTTCAATATAAATATTTGAATATTTAACGATGATAACAAAATTAAATAGATCAAAACACTGTACTTATTACGAGTATTTCTATAATATGAACTGCAATGAGGGAAAACTAACATTATGACGTCACACGCGCTCGGGTTTGATCGGGACCTGTCGGCGTGTCTTCGGTACTGGATTCAGAAATTAATTTTTATTTTGAAATAACTTTTGAATTATTGCGAAAAACAAATAAAAAAAAATAGTTTTGTTGGAAAACTAATATAATAATAATATGATCTTTCCATTTATCACAAATACCCAATTGGAGAGGTCTAGAGCACTGCTATAGGCTGATGATGATGATGTATCACTGTCGTGTGTGAACTAACATCACCTTGGCTCTTTCATCAAGCAGTTACTCACGGGGATCAGAAATGGAGTACAGCCAATCCACTGCCTATATACCTGGTATTAAGTGGTTATCAGCGCCCATAGACATCGACGACTGAAGTGCCCTCACCCACATTGAGATATGGGTTCTGAACCTCAATTCCATAGTATAGACTGCTCCATCCTTCAAACCGAAACGCATTACTGCTTTATGACAGAAATAGCGTGAATGGTGGGATCTATCTGTGCGTGCGGGCTCACAAGATAGTCGTCCACCCGTAAGGAGGCCTCGGCCTGACTTACAAAAGCATATTTGAATATATATGGTATGGTCTATACATTTGATGTTAGGGGCTAGGTAATTAATTGGTCAGTACGTCAGTCCACGGGAGCCTTTGGGTAGTTTCTCTGTCGTCTATTTTCGATCACCAAATACCGTTCGCGTGAATCCTGCAATATCGTTCGGAGGTAGATAGCCTGTAGACTTGGTTTGGTTTATAAATCAGTTTGAAGCTTATTTAATCCAGCTGACCCAACAAACGTTTTTCTTTTGAAGCTTCAATTAAATTTGTGTTTTTTGGGGTATTTTTTCTTTCCCTGAAAACCTTGTTTAGGTAGATGCGATTCTTTGAAAAAATACCGAATCGTTCCAGTTGCTCTCAAGTTCCGCTCACCAATTAAATTAATTTTTATTTACGCCTTGATATCGTGATAAAAAGCTTCGACTCTAGAACGAATAAAAATGAGGTTGTTAAGAGAGTGTTAACTATGAATGTGGAAGGATTTAGAGGAAGAGGTAGACCTAAGAAGAAATGGATGGATTGTGTGAAAGACGATATGGGTAGGAGGGGAGTGAGCGAAGAAATGGTATATGATAGAAGAGTATGGAAGGAGAAAACATGTTGCGCCGACCCCAGGTGACTGGGAGAAGGGCAGGATAATGATGATGAAGCTAGTCCAAATTTTTAGAACAATCCATCTGATATTTTCAATTTAAACATGTTGTTTTTTCATGTTTAGTAATAATTCAAATAATAATAAAAGTCAAAACGTGCCAGAAGTATTCGTGGACTTTATTGTTTTTTTTTTTCTCAAACTGGGACTACGTAATTAGAAAAAAAAAGAATCATTTGTTAGGGAAAGGGTTTCGTTGTACGGATTTGATTGCCTTCATGGTTGGTAAACCCGAAGATAAGTACGGTAAGCGAGGGTAGACAGGTTTTGTTAGAATATTTCTTATATTGTAGCTGTTCGGAGGAAATTGAAAATTCTGAAGTGGTTCTTTCTATATGATTCCATATTTCAATTTATGTGTATTTTGATTTTAGAAATAAATTATTTCGTTGCCTCGCAGTGATTGTGCAGTTTTAAGATTAAAAAACCATGTAAGTTTTAATTCGTGGTACTACTTAAATAGTACTATTTTTCACAAAAATGTAATGATGAGTACTGAAAAACGTGGAATAAAAATCAAAGCCGCAAATATTATAATTTGCGTAATTACTGGTGATAGAATATGTGAGCCCCTACATGAATTTATCATCACCCTGCCTATTTCTGCCGTGAAGCAGTAATGTCTTTCGGTTTGAAGGGTGGGGCAGCCGTTGTAACTATAATTGAGACCTTAGAACTTATATCTCAAGGTGGGTGGCGGCATATACGTGGTCTATGGATTCCGCTGAAAAACTTCATTCAAACTGAAACACGGGGGTGTTTCACCGAAGAAATATACTAAATTAATGAATGAATATATTAAAATACCTATTCGAACCGGCTCGAAATACAAGCTCTGCGAAAAATGTCTGACCTAAAATTAGAGGTGTATATTTTCGTCTCGGTCCTTTCATGGTCAATTGTGACTCGATTACAGGTTTACGTTTGGTCCTTTGTGAACGACAAAAACATAAACGAACAAAAAAGCAAATCAAATCTAAAAGGAGCCCAATTCCATAAAAATAATAGCTATCTATACTAATATTATGAAGAGGAAAGATTTGTTTGTTTGTTTGTATTGAATAGGCTCCAAAACTACTGAACCGATTTGAAAAATTCATCACTGTTTGGAAGCTACACTATTCCCGAGTGACATAGGCAAAAAAATTAGGGATCCTTACTAAAACTCCAATAATATAATCCAAAGTATAAAAAATTACCTAAAACATTCTTTACATCGCGTGCCCTGCGAAAACTATTGATGATTTATTAAAATAATGTACTACGACTTTGTAGAACACATTATTATTTACAAAAAGTGTCGCGACAGCATATGTCTAACTATTACAGTTATGCCGCAATAAGTGTTCTTTTATTTAAAAAAATAAAATAACATCAAATATCGTTGAAATTTTTGTTAAAGACCCGAGCGCAGTCGGAGCGGGCCGCTTGTTATCTATAAAAAGACGGGATGTGTCTCGTTGTGTTTTATGCTCTATGGCTTCGACATAGGGTCCGTTTGAATAAAAACTAATTTCAATTTTTATTGTAGCAGTCCGAGTTATAAAATAAATTTGTATGGGACTTTCGAATGTGAATAGGCCTATTAAGGAGAATTTTGATTACAATGGTTTAGTTTGCTTTTCACGGACTTCATGAAAATCAATAATATGAAATATTGAACTGTAATTTAAAAATCATATTAAAGTTTGTTGTTTAAAAATAATAATAAAAAACTTTTTTCAATAATTAAGCGAAATAACACTTAATTAAATCGAATTCAATACATACCAATCAGGATATTAAAGCGAATTTATAAAATTATTTTTTATATAATGTCACCTGTGCTTGATGCTTGTACAAATTAAAAAAAATTAATTTTTTTTTTTTTTATGTAAATAATACTGATAACTTTGAGAAGCCATATCAGCGTTACCCTAGTGTGTAGATGAGCTCGCGGGGCTCAAACCAGAGGTGTTGCTAACACTGACCCTAGCAAGAGCAGTGCTTCGCAGAATCTACCACCGGATCGGAAACGCGACCCACTGAGAAGATCCGGCGAGAAGCTGAGTTAAATTGAAGTGATGTCATATCCGGGTTCGTGTAAAACTTTCACTACGAAGTCATTTTTATTTTTACTGCTTAAATGGGTGGACGAGCTTACGGCCCTTACCTGGTGTTAAGTGGTTACCGGAGCCCATAGAGATCTACAACGTAAATGCCGCCACCCACCTCGAGACATGAGTTCTAAGGTATCAGTTTGCACCGGCGTTCGTCGGCGCCACGACCACCAGCCCTCTCGGACGGCAGGCAAAATAACCTAGAAAATTTTATTAAACTTATTTATATTGGTTTTAAAAAACGTTTGCGCATATAGCCTTACCCTATATACTCGTATATATCTAATACCTATTTCAGCCGTGGTGACGTCAAACGTGAACGCCAGCTATACGCATAATTTTTAATTTGATGACCACTTCAACCACCGGGATATTTTTTTTACTTATTTACTCATTTAGTTCTATTTACTAGCGTCTCTCTCGCAATAACTGATGCTTCATTTTATACGGCTAGTTGGAGTATTAGCTTTTAAAACTTGTTCTGTTGGTTTGTAATAATTAGAAGATACTGCAAGCCCGTAGCCGTGAAATATGGGACAGAGAACAATGGTTTGTCATGTTGAAATGACAAACTTATGACTTTCTGGGTTACGGGGTTCATTTTTTTTTAATATGGGATGGTATGAAATGGTATAATTACTAAGAAAAAAATAAACCTCACTTATTGGTTAAAAAGTATTCATGCGGCCATAAGTTTTATATCACGAGACATCTGAGGTGAACCTTAAACTTGTGTTCTGTAAGGTCTGGAAATGGACTCTCAAAATGGAACTTTTTCGCAGCATAAATAGGCAAAATGTCAAATTAGAAGTCGTCGTGGCCTAAAGGATAAGACGTCCGGTGCATTCGTATCTTGCGATGTACCGGTGTTCGAATCCCGCTGGCAAGTACTATTTTTTTATAATAAAAATCAAACCCGCAAAATTACAATTTGCAGAATTACTGGTGGTAGGACTTCTTGTGAATCCGCACGGGTAGGTACCACCACCTTCTCTATTTCTGCCGTGAAGCAGTAATGCGTTTCGGTTTGAAGGGTGGCGCAGCCGTTGTACTGGAAAAACTAAGACCTTAGAACCCATATCTCGAGGGGGGTGGCAGCGTTTACGGTGTACATATCTATGGGCTCCGGTAACCATTTAACATCAGGTAGGTAGGGAGCGAGCTCGTCCACTCACCTAAATAAAATGTAAAAAAAAATTTGAACTCAAATACTCGTAGTACCTAAATTTTCTTGGAGAAATGGATAGGAAGTGGAAATGTCTAAGACCGAGCAGGTGATAGTGCACGGTCTGCGTAAACCCTGTCCCGCCGTCTCAATAGCTCCGACTGGGTTCCCACCCGGTCCGGGGTAGGGCGCCGGCTGTGAGCGGCAGGAGTTTTTAGTGAGGTTCGACTCCCACATACCCCACCTGCTGTGCGGGTGGGGATCCGGCGATTTTCTCCTGGGGAAAAAAAAAAAAAAAAGGTGATAGTGCACGGTAAGCTGATGGTTCAAATGCCGTTTCGAATTTATAGACACCTATATGAAAGCTCATCTTGTGATTATCGTCAGCGTTATTCAGGTTTTTGTTGGATTAGTTTTATTCTATTGTTACGCACTGGGGTTCGGGATAAATAAAAATTCTACCGGAGTACAACTTAAAAACTGTATTAGCACTAACGCTCAAAAACACTTTAATACTCCCAATTTGCTTCTTCCGCTTCGCTTCAGGTGATCCGTTCGCTGTTTCGCTTCGAATAGTTCCGATTACTGACTGACTGCGCGCCATCTCTGCAACGCTTTTATAGCCGATACTACAAGACAAGAAGGGTCGTCGTACCCCCTTTCGGGGGCACGGAACGGGCCTCGGGGCAAACCCCACTACCCGGGACGGAGCTCCCTGCCACATAGGGCAGGGGTGAAGTAGATGCGGGGAGGACTTGGGGAAGGTACGCTGTTCGCTGCGTGTTCGGCGGCAATTTACATCTATATATACTTATATATAATACGATGGGCTTGGTTTGTTGAGCGGAGTGATGCCCGCGGAGGAGTCACCCCGGCGCCGGCTGCTGTCCTCTGCTTGATTTTTTTTTTTTTTTTTTTTTTTTTTTTTCTCTAACTATAAACTATAAACTAACTACAAACTAAGTACTAACTAACTATACACTATATACAACAGAGCAGCAGTCAGCAACTAAACCGGGGCCCGCCACCGGCCCCATGCCGCGGCCCCACCTCTACAAGTCAGAGGGGGAGCCGTGGCACTAGTTTGGCGCTCACCCGCTAAGGGCTCCCCAGAAGGGGAAGACCGTCGCGGGGAGGGACCGACGTAAATCACTCCCCTTAAGGGGGGGTGGTCCACCCAAACGGGCGGTAGAAATGGGTCCCCATAGGGGGGCACCCCAACAGTGTGGGGGGAGATGAAGAGTGTGGACAGCTCAGTCCCATGGGGGCACTCATTATGAGCACTCCCATATCACTCCGGTTAAGCCGACTATCTTACCATAGCCGGGGGTTCCAGTAGCTCCCTTGGTAGCGCCTGACCATCAGGTGGTCTGGCGTGCAAGGGAGCTATATTGTGGAGATGCTCGTGGGGTCCACCGTCAGCCCGCTCGTACATATTACGAGCTAGCCTCCGGATGAACTCCTCGAGCGACTCCACATCTAGATCCCGGGCGATTACGTCATTTCTGACGTAACGCCCTGCTCCGACTATCGTGCGAAGAGCCAGATTCTGCTGGGCCTGTAACTTCACCCGCATGATCTGCGGGATGAGGTGATACCAGGCCGCAGCTGCGTACGTGATACGGGAACGAACATACGTCTTGTAAATGCCGAGTCTAGTCCTGGTCGGCAACCTGGAGGCCAACACCGGCCGGAGGAGAAACCTCGCATAGCGGGCGGCCGCCAACGCCGACTTGGCGTGGGCGGTCATCCTCAAACTCCGGTCGATATTGACTCCCAGGTATCGGACACTGGGCCTAAACTCGACATTGACTCCACGGAGACTGAGCTGTCCTGGGACGGCTCTTGTGCGGACCGGACCGAAGAGGATAGCCGCGGTCTTCCCCACGTTGACCGCGACCCTCCATCGGTCCAGCCACTGGGGCAGTAGGTCCAACAGCCTCTGCATCCTCGAAATGGCCGCAGAGGGGAAGTTAGAGGACGAGAAGTAGGCGCTGTCGTCGGCAAACAGCGCCAACTTCACGTCGGCTTCCCACGCTTGGAGGTTGCCCTCAAGCGTGGGAATGTCGTTGGTGTAGAGAGCGTAGAGGACTGGTGCCAGGACGCTTCCCTGGGGAACTCCGGCCGTGACTGGGCGCACCGACGACTTTGCGCCCTCGACCGCGACAAGGAAGGATCTTCCCTCCAGGTACGACCCCAGCAGTCGCACATAGGCGTGCTGGAGGTCTGTGTTCTGCAACAGCTTGTAGATCAGTCCCGCATGCCAGACACGGTCGAAGGCCTTCTCGATATCGAGAAAGACTGCGGCCGTGTACTGGCGCGCGTTGGACCGATCCGCCAAGTGGTGCATAACGCGGACCAATTGCAGCGTTGTCGAGTGACCGCTGCGAAACCCGAATTGCTCGGGTCTTAGAAGGATGTGCGGCGACACCCTTCTCAGCAGCAGCCGCTCGAACAACTTGCCCATATGCGACAGCAGAGTGATCGGACGATAACTGGAGGGATTTCTCCTATCCTTGCCGGGTTTGGGCAGGGCAATAACCTTGCCCAATTTCCAAGTTCCCGGGAAGTGTCCTGTGGACAGAATGGAATTGAACAGTCGTGTCATGCATGACACGACCGTTTCGGGGAAGTGGAAAAATGCGAGGGAGGGAATACCGTCCTCGCCCGGCGCCTTGCGCCTTGAAGCCGCTTGATGGAGAGGCGCAATTCACTGGGAGTGATGAAATCACCATCTCCCAACGGTGGCGCCGGGGAGGAGAGTAGGCTTGCTACGCTCTCTTCCACCGATTGGTGGAATGCGGCCTCTGAGGGTGCAGAGTTATTTGGAGCGAACTGCCGCTCCAGCATTACGGCCAGGACATCGGCGCGGGCCTGAGCCGAGAAGCATCGGTTGCCCCTCTCGTCCACGAGTGGACAAGTCGGGGCAGGCCGATTTGAGAGCTGGCGGCAAAGTCGGTGGAGGGACACGGACGAGGGGTCCTCACGGGCCTCCTCGATCCGTTCCTCCCACGCATAGCCCCGATAGGAGCTAATCTTCGCCGCCAACTCCGCTTCCAGCTCATTAAGCTCGCGCTTGATCCTGGGACAACGAGTTGTCGCCCAGAGCCTCCTCAGGCCCCTCTTCCGGCGAATAATCGCTTTCAGATGGGCCGGGAGTATACCTCTGGGCCCGCCGCTGGGCACAAGAGTCGTCGCCTGGTCGATCGCTCCCCTGATGGAGTCGACAAGGCGGACTGCCGCGTCGTCGACCCCCTCAGGGGTGTTGGGGTCCTGAATTGCGGGAAGGTCGACTAGGCGTCTCTTAAAGAGCTCCCAGTCGACCTTCGGTCGTAGGGGCGAGGTCGCAACCCGGGTGAGCCCCATTCCCAGTGTGACCAGGATAGGGAGATGGGGGGTACCCAGGTCGTACAGTGCCTCAATAGTTAAGGGGCACCGTAGCCCCTTATGAACGCACACATCCAACACGTCGGGCTGGAGTTGCGCGGCGGTCGGAATGTGCGTGGGTTCGTCGGGGCCGACCACAGAGTAGTCGCCCCTATCGGCATCTTCTAACAGCCGCCTGCCCACTGCTGAGTTCAGTCGGGAGCCCCACGCGACGTGCTTCGCGTTGAGGTCCCCGACCAGCAGAGCTGGGCGGCTGTCGCAATTCAGGACTCTTCTTATGTCCCCGGGATGAAAATCAGGCCCCGAGGGTCTATACGCGGCATAAACCCGCATATCTCCCCCCGAGGTGTGGATCCTCACACCGATCGACCTTGTCGATGTGAAGGCCAGCAAATCCAACTGATCATGTACCACGTCTCGCCTGACGAGCGCCGCAGTGCCCCTGAACGGCGTCCCGGCAGGACTCACCTCGTCACGTCGGTACATGAAGTAGTTTGGAATCCTGAACACATCCCGAGGACGTAGCTTGGTCTCGCCCAGGAGCACAACCTCAGGGTTGTACTCCCGGGCGAGAACCAAGAGGTCGTTCTTGCGGGTTTTTACCCCGCCGGGGTTCCAATAAATTATGCGCAGTTCCTGGCTAGCCATTGAACTGCGCAATCATTCGGTAGAACCCCGACAAGAGAGCCCCGAAAGGGCTGGCTCCCGAGGCGATCTCGCGGATCACTCCGGAGACCACCTCGGACAATTTCTCCCAGAGTGCGAGGAGCCATGCAGCAAAGCCGGCAGGTTGTGAGGCCTGCCGACCGCTGCGCTGCTCGCGCTGAGGGCGGGGAGGAAGAGGGGGCAGAGTATTGCCCAACGTCTCGGGTTGGGCTTGAGGCATGGTTTGACCCTCCAATTGTGGAGGGATGGTGTCTTCGGTTACGTTGGCCTCTATGGCCTCCTGAGGTTGTTGGTCGACTTCCATATTGGCGACACTGAGCTCTCTCGCCAATTTCTTTTTGAGCTTTTTCTTCTCTTTCTTTTTTTTATTTTTATTTTTATTTTTTGCCGTCTTAGTGGCTGGGCCTGCTGTCTGGCGAGTGACGTGGGCTGTATTGACAGCTTCAATTTGGGCTCGGCCACGAGGAGTAGGAGTGGGCTTTTTAGTCTGTCGCGGCGGGTTGGCCTGCGCCATCAGCGTGGACGCTGACGGCGCTGCCTCCACTACCGAGACGGACGGGAAGGTACTAGGAGGGGGAGGGGCTGGGGTTTGGGAAGATTTCCCTTTCCCCTTCCCCTTCCCCTTGAGGATGGGTACAGGTACAGGCACGACAGGAGCAGTTGGTGCTGGGACATTCCTGGGCCGTGGCACCGGTGGAACAGGAGGGGGGATGGTTACTCCCATCATCCTGGCCCTCTTGCGGTAGACCACACACCGCCGATCAGTGGCGGCGTGGTCCTTCCCGCAATTAGCGCAGGATAATGGGCCATCCCTTGGCCTCGGGCAGTCCGCCACAATGTGCTCCCCGGCACATCGAACGCAGCGGACCGCACGGTGACAGTTCGTGGACGCGTGCCCGAAGGCCTGGCAGCGGTGACACTGCGCAGGTCCCCGGGTTGGACGCCATCCCTCGACCGTCACCCCCGGCAAGTATAACAGTTCGTTAACTGTATACAGCCGGGCGAGGTCACCCTTGGAGAGGTGGTCCAGAGCCACGAAAAATACGCAGCCCTGTCTCCCCCTCTTGGCCTGGATGCACCGGGCATATCGGGCAGGAAAGCCCAGCTCCTTGAGGGCGTTCGTTACTTCCGCCGCATCGGTGTCAGCAGGGAGACCCCGGACAGCCACCTTCGAGGGTATTTCCTCCGACAGCGCGTAACAAAACCATTTGATGGCTTTGTCTGCAGCGGAGGCCCTCGAAAGATAGTCCTGGATCACCCTGTACTCCTCCGCCGATGACGGCAGGAAGCGGAAACCGGCGCCGTGGGGTCTGGCAGAAGGAGCCCTACCGAGGCGCTCCCTAATGGCCGCCATATGGCGAGACCAGTTCGGGAGAGCTTCCACCATGATAGGTGGATGACGGCGGAGCTCCTCCTGGGCCCGACCCCTCGGCCTCGGGGGTAGGGGAACTTGCGGTTGGGTAGGCTTGGGGCGTGTGCCCACTGGGGGTTGAGATGCGGCTATGGTCGCGTAGGACGTAGAGGGGATGGGTTGTTGGGCTTTGGTGGACTCGAGGTCCATATATCTGGTAGAGTCCAGATTGCCCGCCGTGCCGCTTAGGGCGGGGGCACCTCGAGTCGAATCCACCGGGATAGGGGAAATGGTAGGGGAGGGGGATCGGGGAGGGGATCTAAGTAGGCGTGGGGCTACCCCTGTCCTGACGGGGGCCCTCGGTTTGGGAACAGGTTTGACTGCTGGGATGGGACTCCCAGTAGGGGATGAGGGTCGAGATGAGTCTGGAGTGGAAGATTGGGAGGAGGAGGGGGAGGAGGACGTGGCCTCGCTATCCTCTCCTTCCGATTTAGAGGAGGGACCTAGTCGCGGTCGTTTGTCTTGGTCCTCCGATGAACCTCGGTCGGACTCAGACCTGGCCTTCTTTCTCGGCCGAGGAGTCCCAGGGTAATCGGTCGACAAGGGAAGGAAACCTTCCCCCGGTCCGATCCCCTGGGAGACCCGGGCCGGGACCGAAGGACCGGCCGAATCGTCCTTGCCGGGGTCCATCGGGACCGGTCGGGTTCGTGGGCCGATACTACATCCCTAGAATTATCGAGAATATTCCACACATTTTTCTAGTATTGTGTTTTCGCTATCTGACCATAGATGGCGTTGTACTTCTCGAGCTTTCTAAGTGCTACTAGATCCTTCGATATTCGTTCGACTATTCGGCGATAGATGGCGTTACTCTTACCGGCGTCACACTATCATACTTACAGCTATATTATTTGATTTCGATCGTATATTATTTGAGTTTTAAGCAGTTGAACAAACTCATGGCCGACCTGGTAAATCGGTTACAGGAGCTCATTGACATAAAACAGTGAATGCCACCACCCACATTGATACTTTAGGTCTATTGCAAACATCATTGGTCTATTGCATGATAAATGCGAAAATTATTATTATTTTTTGCGGGTTTGATTTTTATTACATGATGCTATTTATTGATCGTGGAAGGGTCTCGTAAATTTAATGCCTTTTTTTAAGAAAATTGGTATCCGCTTTCAAGATTTAAACACCGGGATAATCACATCGCTCGATGCTAGTACGCAAGGCGTCTTATCCGTTAGGCTAGGGCGATTTCAAATTGTTTTTATTTATTTGGTACCCTCGTATGTAGACAATAGTGACATTATCAAAACATCCGCGTGTGAAACCAAAACTCTGAAAATGTTTGTGAAACTTCACATAGCATTCTTATCCAAACTTTGAGAAGACGCAGACTGTACTATGTCGTACAAATTGAAAGCTACATCGTAACGGACATTAAGTTTCGCTTCAGCTATGGGTCACTGAACTGACAACTCAAGTTTTGAAGCTAAAAATAGTCATTCAGAAGTTGAAACTGAGTTAATTCGTGAAGATTAGTGGGCATTTAATTTACAACCTTAATTTAAAAATGATTTTATTGTAAAAAAGCGGGGGGTGTTTTTCAAGTATCATCAAAGTAACCCTTCTACTCATATCTATCTGTTCACGCTTTTTTTGCAATAAAATATTTTTTTCTTACACTATTTTTAATTCAAATTAATTAAAATTTATTTTCAATTTTTTAGTTGGACTTTCTATAGAAGCGTATTTTTTTTTGTTTTTTAAACTATTATTTATTTTTCATTTTTTTGTTGAATTTCAATTTTATCATATTTTTTTTAATATTGAATTGTTATCGGCCTTTAATAAGTATGCCAAATTTCGAGTTAATCCGACGTTTTGAAGGGAGTCAAAATCATGTTCAAAGTTTCCGTTACATACTAAAATACAATACGTCTGAAGCTAATAAAAGCGTATTAAATTACACTTAAGCTGGTAAGTTCGGTTACTAAATGATCTAGTGGTTAGTTAAGCGACCCCAATCGATGTACAAAGACCAGTCTGCCCATCTATAACACGAATGAAACGTTTTTTCTTATATCATCCTGGAGAAACGTTCTTATATCATCCTGGAATTCAATTACAGCATTTCGAGTATGATTCGACCAGGCGTACCTACATTAAATAACGGATGCCTTTTGATAATAGTTTTATACGAGGAAAAATGTTTTGGAAACATCACTTCGTTTCGGATTCGAGATTCGATTTTCAATGGAGTTTTGCGTTCGTCTGGTGTTCTTTTTTTAAAATTGCTGATTTGGATGGACGGACTCACGGTCCACTAGGAGTTGAGTGGTCACGGAGCCCGGATAGATATGAACAACGTTAATACCACCACCCATCTTGAGACATTAATTCTAAGCCTCAGTTTTGCTTCATGCATGCTATTTCACGTATCTTCATTCTTCTATATTCGTGCGGGCTCACAATAGGCTCTACCACCAGTAACATTGTTCTATCCATATTATTCTTTCAGATTCATACCATGAATGTTGGGCTGATACGGTGAAGTACAATTATAGTTCTTCCGCCATAAGTCTCAAAGTGATTGGCAACATTCACTTCAAGATGATTGATATCTCTGGTTTCCAGAGACCTTTGAACAAAAGCGTTGAGTTCGTATTCTGTAAATAAATAAAAATCCTTTTCTAGCTCACATTCAATTTATTCTGCTCCTATTCAGTACATATCGCTCATAAAACATAATAATGGGATATATTTTTATTGAAGAAGTAATATTCCAGTCGTTCGCTACAATTCATACAAAAATATCTTAATAACGGTACGGCTCGTAATATCGAAGTCAAGAGAAACTATCCGGTTAAATACAGAGGGTATGATATTAAGTTGGAACCGGTAAAACCACTACCAATAATTATACGGTAACAATCTTGTTTTGTAAGTTTAATTACGTGTTGTCTGTTTTAGTTTGCTTTACGTTGCGTGTAAGTCGGTCGTAATCACGAAAATCGAAGTTTTTTTTCGATGGAAATAATATAATGACAATAAAAAACGCGACATTAAATCGTGAATGTTGTTCTCATTGTATCTACGACTCGCTAAAATCGAAGACAGTACTAAATATAGCATTACTAAAATCATTAGTATGTTTTTTTTTCTTATTTAATAATTATTAATGCACTTTGTATCAAAGTACAATTTATAATGGAAACCATGAGAGAAAACATTTAAATTATTTAAGGTTTTTCTATTATCGAATAGTCTAAATATATTCCAAAATGCTTAAATATAAGGCGCACGGGCAAAGGATCGACAAATGCCAACTCAAAAAAATTGTTTTTCAGCACGCTTTCCCTAATGCTGTGTCTGATTATTTAACGGAATCTTACAATGTCATTTCGTAAAAGATGATTCCGATTTATTTGATATCTGCACTCGAGTCATTAAGAGTCAACGACAATATTTTATTGTTTCAGTCTGATGATATACGGCAAAACAGTAGTATTTTTTTTTTGTTCTGTTATTTTTTTATTCTTTAGCAGTTGTTTTAGTATTTTTTTTGTATTACAACGTAACATAGGGGAAGTAGGGACGTTCGACATTTGCATTTGCTTGGTAAAAGTTTCTCCTCATCCGTCCGGAGCAGACTACTCACTGATTATTCTACCTAAATTCCCATAATCCTAAATTTTATCTTGAGCAGTAGCAATAAGGTATGTTTTGGCTCGCGCCCGGGGACAGCACTGTGTAGCTCAGCTATCAGGCGCAGTTCGGATGCAATTAAGACTTCGAATCTGCGTCTTAATGTAACCACTATGCCTTCGTCTCATTCACGCTATGGGCGAAATTTAATACTACTTGGCCGAGTGAGTGATTCAACAAGCCTTGCTCAACTAATAATAGATTATTTCTACAGTATATAGTATTGTTATTTTTAAGTATCAGATTATAGTATAGTCTAATATGACATGGTAAATACCATCATTGATTTTTCTGAGTCATAAATATTATAAAAATACTACTGCTATATCTAACAAGTATTTTACAGTTTCGGTGGTCAGGGATGACAGCCAACTGTATCCTAAAGGTTAGAATAAAATAACATAGTAAACGCGACATTAAATAAAAGTAGTTTTAATAACGTTCAAAGTAACTATTAATGTTTTTTTTTTTACGGTATACGCAAGCACTTATTCCGTACGTAACGTCATGACACAATCATTGAAATCGTATTTGCTTTGGGAGACACAAAATAAACACAGATCTGGCAGAATGTTATTTACTCAAAGAAAACGGCACGTTTTTATTTTTCACGAGGGCATTTACTTCGTTAAATCGAGACGGACCGGACGGGCTATCTTTTTCAGATTTTATAGCGCTGTTCGATCGTAAAAACAAAGAGAGGCTGCCCTTTAAGCGCATTTCCCAAAAAAAAACCAGTCAGATTTAATTCAAAGCGTAATCTGAGGACAGTTTGGATTTAAATCCTTAGTGACATACACACAAATACGTATGTATATATGCGTATGTTTGTAAAAACATTACGGCCTGCAGATGTTGGGAGCAGACTGCGCGTCCAAGTATATAGACATTTAGTTAGTGGGTAATAATAATAACAAGAACTTGAGGTTAAACCCTCAAAATACTTTACGTTTACGATTCGCGAAAAACGAATATATGTAATACTGTCTGGCTTCGCTTTGTCACCCGTCACTCCGATGGAAGTTAAAGACCTAATCAAAGACCTACGTCCTCGCAAGGCTCCCGGTTCGGACGGTATTTCTAACCGCGTTATTATACTTCTACCCATCCAACTCATCGTAATGTTGGCATCTATTTTTATTGCCGCTATGACGAACTGTATCTTTCCCGCGGTGTGGAAAGAAGCGTACGTTATTGGTATACATAAACCCGGTAAGCCCAAAAACCTCATGTCTCTAGGCAAACTGTACGAGCGTCTGCTCTACAAACGCTTTAGAGACTTCAACTTATCCAAGGCATTCTCATCAATGACCAAATAGGATTCCGCGCAAATCACTCATGCGTACAACAGGTGCACCGCCTCATGGAGCAATTTTGGAATTTCGAACGGAGCAATATTGTCAATTAGTTTTGTATATAAGTGCGTGATAAATTTATATTCATTCCCGGTCATCGTTCTCGTCGAACCCGTCGCTTGCGACGAAGGGCTCGACGAGTAAATTAACCCTCAGACACAGCCCACTGAGTTTCTCGCCGGATCTTCTCAGTGGGTCGCGTTTCCGATCCGGTGGTAGATTCTGCGAAGCACGGCTTTTGCTAGGGTTCGTGTTAGCAATCGTGTTAGCAATCATCAAGTTTGAGCCCCGTGAGCTCACCTATTAGGTAAGGCAACGCTGACATAGCCTCTCAAGGCTATCAGCTTAGGTAGGAAAAAAATTATATTCATTCAGTGTGCTTCGTAAAATTGACCGGACAAACACAAGAAATAGAAAACTGTACTGTGCTAGGCATCAACCACTTTACTTATTGTTAGCCCGGAGCCTTTTCCGGTGAAACACCAGGACAGGTGGGCGAGCAAAGGCTCGGCCAGGAGGGGTGGGATTTGCTAACAGCTGCCCGAGCGCCTCCGAAGAAGACCTAACAACTCGAGAGCAGCTGCTTTGCGGATGAATCTACTACCGGACCGGAATCGCGACCCGCTGAGAATATAGCTAAATAATATTTATTTATCATAAAAAGTACGTGAGTGTTTTAAATTATTAAGATTTTCTGCAATATATTTTAGATTCTGAAGAAATTCAAGAAAACTGCGGTTAGTTAATCATCCAAAGCCATATAAAAATCATAAAGTTTCCTTAATTTAAATATCAAGTATAATAACAATATTATGCTAATTTAATTGAGACTCCAGAGCCTTGTGTAACCGCTTCGTATATTAGCTGTCGCCGCTTTGAATCCAAAGCATTTCCAACAACACGACACGTTGCGAATTTTATTAGCAGAGTCTCTCTCATTATTTTGGAGTTGAAGTTCTATGGTTATATTCTTTTGTTACTCGTCTAACGTGATTTTATGAATAAATTAATTTGTTTATCGAAGAAGTTTTTTGGAACTAAATTCTGCACACAGTGTACGACTTAACTTTGTAATAGCGTACAAAAAATTACATATTTTTTTATCATTCATTGACCACGATCTCAGAGCGTTCGTTACACTAACTCTTATGCAAATAACCGTGAATGAAGTGTACCACAATAAGTTCGCACGTTACCGAATGACCGTGGGTTGTTGCGAAACCTCCAGTTTTATTTTCTTTATACCTCGAATAGAACTTAAAATTAATATTTTTATAATAAGAAACTTCGTTCCGTTCAGTATAATGGTATATGCAAAAACTTGAGCTTGTTATTAATATAAGTAAGTTTAGTATATTAATACTATTAAGTAATAAGTCCTCGGCCTCTCCAAAGACATTAGATCAAAATCGTAATTCCATGGCAAAAGCAGATCTTAGGTGGGATCGTTGGGAAGTTTGTACGATCCTGTATTTTTCTGTCTAGATACAGCCCTAGCTTGCGTTTAGAAGAAAGACAGACCCATTATAAAATACAATTAAGACTTCTCTTCTACAATTAAGTCTTTTAGGGCTCCGGTATGGGTAGCGAATAACAAAGAACGCCTTTTTATAGAACTGATTTAATAAAATTCTTTGACATTGTCTATTGAGTAGACGGTTTCAGTTTTTAATGTGCAATGCTCCTGTGACTCTTTCGAAATCTGGATCAAGTTAAATTATTGGTAAAAGTCAAAGTGGTAATTCAAACGAAGTGGCGCCCAAATGATTACTCATTCTGTATCAGCTATTGATTCAAGTCGAATCACCGAGATTCTTTAGTGAATCGTGCAATATATCACAATGTTTTTTTTTTTTTTTCTGTAAGAATCCGAAATGTTGGTTTTGTTTTATTTAACTTCTGGGCAGATTTACGATGCAAGCTTTCATTTAGTGGCATCGCGAGTCATTTTCATTGTTTTCTGTATTTAGTTCACTTTTTGTTTGCAGCAAGGGCGTGTAACTTCGTTTATTTTATTTTTAAAATTTTAATGCATAAATGACTACACGGCTCACGATTTTAGATTACAATGCTACTAAAATCAGCCCTGATTTTTTAATCGGAATTCTTTGTATTTTTTCCAAGGTACTGCTCTATACGCGAACAAGCTTCGTATTCGCTGCCGCAAAAAACACAAGGACATTACACGGCTTAATTATTTCGAGAGAGTAAATTTGGGTTTTCGGGAAATTACCTGTTCCAAAAAACGACGTTCGTGTTCTAATCTAGCTTGTATTTTTACTTTAGTCGACTAAACAATCGCTGATTCGGTCTCAAAGCTATTCGCAACGATGTCAAAAAAGCGTGGGTAAAGCGATGACAAGACCTGATATTGTGTCCCAGAATAAGTCACGTCATGTCACGACACGCGGCATACTTGGAACGCGCAGCTGCGGCGAGAAGTACGTCTGCTTTTATTACAGCTCGATTGACTTGTGACGTGCTTACACGTAATAATGTATTCGTCAAAAACCTCTCGAAATTTATTTTTATTATTGCTTAGATGTGGGTATGAGCTCACAGCTCACCTGGTGTTAAGTGTACTGGAACCTATAGACATCTACAACGTAAATGCGCCACCCACCTTGAGATATAAGCTCTTAGGTCTCAAGTATAGCTATAACGGCTGCCCCAGCCTTCAAACCGAAACGCATTACCGCTTCACGGCAGAAATAAGCAGGGCGGTGATACCTACCCGTGCGGACTCACAATACGTCCTACCACCAGTAATTAAACTCACTTCGACTACAGAAGATAAACACAACCCACTCAGATACAAATAAAAGACACAAGTAAACAAATTTTACGTTGACTAATTTTACGTAAGTGACAGTTCTCATTTTCCTTGATATACTAAATTAGTTTGATATCACGATTGATTAATTTTTGATGCATCGGATATCATTTTTTTTCTTTCTATATTTATCTGCAATCGGCTATGTAGCCATAATCAGATGTGTTCCAAGGGGCTCGAGTTGTAGATGACGTTACATTAAATGTCATCAATTACAGTCCTAGTAAATTTAATTTCTTCGGTCTAAGTTTAAAATTTGCCATCTTTTTAAACGTTTCACATCTCTAGTTGTGTCTAACAGGCACTTTGCCAATTCATTTGAGTGCTCATATAGTCTTGCTTTGTATCTCTTGCTGTTCTTGTTGACTTCCTCTCTAACAGTCGGCATTTCTAAATATTCTTGAATCTTACAAACCAATGCGCGTTTGAGATAGTTCTAAGAGCAATGTTCTGGAATCTCTGTAAGATCTCGATATTCGAGTTGCTAGCGGAACCCCACAGATCTAATCCATAAGTCCAGACAGATTTTATAATCGCTTTGTAGACCAGGAGTTTGTTACTTAGTGCTAGTGGGGACCGGCGTCCCAGTAACCAATTTAAAGATTGGATATAAATAAATTAATAGTAATAAAAAGTATGAAATCGGAATGCTAACTCATTTTCAATTTTAGCATAAAAATTACATGTCATTTATAGACTATTATTATAAATAGTGCGTTTGTTAACGTGTTCTTCTGTCATATGGTACTGGTATGGTACATGGTAATTGATTTTTTTAAAGTTCTCTTAAAGAATCCGTAGAATTAGAGTCGTATGTGACAAAAAAAAAACTGATGAAACTAATCTTTTAACTTCATAATAACTTTTTGATTAATAATTCACAGTTTATAAAATAACTCTGAATAGAAAACTGAACATGCAATTAAGAACAAAATACTAGAAAACATAATAAACCTACAGATCATACTAAATTATACGGTCCTTTGTGTTGTAGTATTTTCGAAATTTTCACTAAAATAAACGTCAAGTCAGTCGTCATTTTCGCGACGAACAAAGACAGGGTGGCGTACAAATATGTAATTACGTTGCTTCGTTGGGGTGAAACGAAATTTTAAAATACATTAACCTCCGAGCTCGGTCCAAGGACAGATCTTATCATTGATCTTACTTTCAGTCTTTAATGTTGTAGTCGTTCAAGAATTTTATATCGAAGTTATAAATTATTTCAAATCGCTTTTTTAAGATGTAACGCTCGTGTTAATGGTTCGGGAATCGGTTAAAAATTGCTCATTTTTGTAATTCAGTGAATTTACGTCAAATTCATCGTGTGAATGACAAACCGATAAAAGCAAAATGACTTCTAAATTATTGTTTTTTTATTGTAGGTAGATGGATATAGTGAGCTATCTACTTTCTGGAGGATTGAGCTATCCATATCGGGTATTGACTAAAGTGAAAGAAATGTGATAAGAACCAATAAAATAAATATATACTTGATTTACTTGATATACTTGATTTTGTTTCCTAATACCATACGTGTAGGGGCCAATAATCATTTAACAAAGGATTTCCACACTTGAACTTTGAACTCTCGACCACTCTTCGATGGCGTGCAATCCCGTTCCATTAAATTTGCACTCCACGGCTTCAGTATTGTATGTATTCTTCTTTTTCAACAAAGTATGAGCTGGTAAGTATATCCATCCGGCTCGATCCAGGACCATGTAGGGGCCAGGTATGGATTTTAAATTAAATGACGATAATTCGACTTATAACGTTTTTTTTTTTTTTTTTATTGCCTTTGTAGGCAGACGGGCATACGGCCCACCTGATGGTGAGTGGTTACCGTCGCCCATGGACTTCAGCAATGCCAGGGGCAGAGCAAAGCCGCTGCCTACCGCTTAATACTCTCCATAAGCCTCGTTTGAAGAAGGACATGTCATAGCGCTCGGGAAACACCGTGGAGGGGAGCTCATTCCATAGCCGGATGGTACGTGGCAAAAAAGATCTCTGGAAACGCACTGTGGATGACCGCAGTGGCTCCAGGTAGTATGGATGAACTCTACTCCGGTGGCGGGCGGTGCGATGGTAAAAACGAGATGCTGGTATCATCTCGAACAATTCCTCAGAGCACTCCCCATGGAACATACGGTACAAAATACAGAGGGAACCGAAGTCCCTCCGCAGACCCAGAGGCTCCAAACGATCCGAGAGAATGGGATTATCGACAATCCGAACGGCCCTCCTCTGTATGGAGTCAAATGGAAGAAGCTGGTATTTGGGAGCCCCGGCCCAGAGATGGGAGCAGTACTCCACGCGAGGCCGGACTTGTGCTTTATAAAGCAAAAGTCTTTGTCCAGGCGTGAAGTACCGCTTTGCTCTGTTGAGGACTCCCAGCATTTTGGACGCCAACTTGGCTTTGCCTTCCAAATGACTCCGAAACTGGACATCGCTCGAAATGTCGACCCCAAGTATCCCGATACTCTCGGAAGGTTGCAGGGATACTCCTTGGAATTGCGGCGCCATGACAAAGGGGTCCTTCTTCGCAGTGAACGCGCAAACCTGTGTCTTCAACGGGTTGAATTGAACTAAGTTCGATTCACCCCATTTGGAGACTCGCCCCAGAGAGTTCTCCACTTCAGACACAAGTTTTGATCGTCTCTCTTGCACCACGCTCCGAGAGAGACTCTGATGGCCGATATATCGCGCATCCCCCGTGCTATCATCTGCATAGCAATGCATGCCATCAATAGACAGCATGTCATTGATATACAGGATGAAAAGCGTGGGGGAGAGCACCGAACCTTGTGGAACGCCAGCGTTAATGGTCATGGTATCAGAACAGTCACCGTCTACAACGACCGTGATGCTCCGCCCATCCAAAAAGCTAGCGATCCACTTGCAGAGACCCTCGGGGATTCCGTAAGATGGTAACTTCGATAGAAGTGCCCTATGCCAGACCCTGTCGAAGGCCTTCGCGATATCAAGGCTCACAGCAAGAGCCTCGCCCTTGCTCTCCAAGGCTTCAGCCCACCTGTGAGTAAGGTATACAAGAAGATCGCCAGCTGAGCGACCGTGACGGAAACCGTACTGTCGGTCACTGATCAGCTGGCGATCTTCAAGATACTTCAGGAGTTGTGTATTTATAATTCGCTCCATCACCTTGGAAAGCAAGGAAGTTATCGCGATAGGCCTGTAGCTCGATGGGTCCGACCGGTCACCCTTCTTGGGGATAGGGTGGACGTGGGCGGTCTTCCATGAAGACGGAACCCTGTTAGTGCAATAAGAGAGGCGATACAAACGCGTTAGCGCAGGTGTCAGCTCAGGGGCGCACGTTTTCAAAACCACTGCGGGGATGCCGTCTGGCCCACTCGACTTATGGACGTCCAGGAGTCTGAGCTCCCGCCTGACTGCACACTGTGTGAAGCAGATTTCCGGCAGGGAGCTATCACACCGGGGGATGTTCGGTGGTGTGGCACCCCCGTCGTCCACAGTCGAGTTCGAGGCGAAGAGTTTGACCAGAAGGTCAGCCTTCTCTTTCGCGCTGTGGGCCAGATTGTCATCGGACTTGCGCAGTGGTGGGAGACCAGACCTGCAGAAGTTTCCTTCTGCAGCTTTGGCGAGCGACCAAAAAGCACGGCTCCCGGAGGGATAGCTCTTCAATCGCTCGCCAACTCTAGCGACGTGCTCCGACTTCGCCTTTGCAATTACCTTCTTGTAGGACCTGGAAGCGGCGTTATATTTCCGCCTTTCCCCTGAGATGTTAGGATCCCGACGTCTCCTGGCATTATCCCATGCCACGTATGCGGACCGCTTGAGGTGTGCAGCATCCCTGCTGGCATTGTTATACCAGGGTCTGCTGCGACCCCCAACGGGCACTTCAGAGGAGGGAATAAACAGTTCCATCCCCTGGAGCACCACGTCTTTAAGACGGTCCGCACAGACGTCAGGATCAGCAAAGGAAAAGCAGAACCGCCCCCATGGGTAGGATGCGTAAAATTCACGCAATCCATCCCAGTCTGCTGACATATACCGCCAAACTCTTCGATACCCGGTCGTCGTTCGACGATCAGGACGAGAGAGTGGTACGGCAGCACGAATAAGGCAGTGATCAGACGATCCAAGCGGAGCGTCGACCACCACACTGTATCCGGCCGGATCTGTGGTCAGCAGAAGGTCCAACAAAGAAGGCTCGTGCCCCTCGATATCTGGGACACGGGTGGGCTGTGTCACCAGCTGGGAGAAGCCGTAGGCCAAGGCGAAATCGTAGGCAGTCCGACCCGGGAGGTCAGTGGTTCTGGATCCCAACCACTCTTGGTGGTGAGCGTTAAAGTCTCCAAGAACCACCACCTCCGCAGATGGGTACTGCTCAAGCACGCGGTTAGTCCCCTCTTGCACATGCTCAAACAGAGCTGAACCTGCATCACTGCTGTGGGACCTGTACAGGCACGCGTAGATTCGGCTACGGCCCCCGTGATCTACGCGCAGCCACAAGAGGGACAGGTCCCGTTGTTCGAGGCCCCGAAGACGGCGACAACAGACATCAGCCCGGACGAATACGCACACCCCGGCTTTACGCAGGAAGTTGTGCTCCAATACGTAGCCGGGGTATTCAAGGTATGAGGTATCATCCGGAGCAGATATCTGCGTCTCCGTTAAAAAAAGCAGGGCAGGCTGCGCCGTCTCAAGGTGGTGGTGTACGGCGTCAAGGTTGCTATGTAGGCCCCTGAGATTGCTGAAATCCACATTAAATGTGGAATGGGGGACCGCCTGTGAAACCCTTTTCTTTTTTTTTGTCGTCTTCATGATGTTTAAGTTTTCGGAGAGTAGGATTAGGAGAGGTAGGATGTTGGAGGTGAGATCGAGGCAACACCTGAATGAAGCGCGGAACATAGTACGTGCTCGACCACGGGTTGCGTGAGAGACTGACGCAGGGCATGGAAGGGCCCCCAGTCCACTCTGCGTGCGATCGCCGGGATCCACTCCGGTCTCCGACTCCGGCACGACGACCGCACGGCAGGATTTTACACCGGTTGGCGGGACAGCTTCCCGGGGCGGAGTTTAGTAGACACACCCGGGTTCAGGTCCCCTACTGACCGGCGGGCGGCAGCGGGTACCGTTTCACTGGGTCTCCCTATACCCCCGTCAAACAATCACGCCCCGTGAGTTCGCACGCACGTCTGCTCCGCAAGTTCCAGGCGTCACCAAGACTCAACCCCAACAAGGAAGGGGAAAGGGAAGGGATAGAACTGGCTCTCCAACCCACACGCCGGAACACAGCTAGGCTATTTGGCGGCGGACTCTAGTTGGAGGGTGGTCGCCAGCCAGTCGGACTAGGTCCTACCACCGGTTATGTTTTCGGCTCCCGTTTAGCACCACCCAGGGGTCACTTGTAGGGAATCGCGGGTTAAACCTACGGAAGCGGGAAGCACCAACCCCCTAGCACCAACCAAGCACCAACAACGTGTACTTTATTTTAAATAGTAAAAAATGCATTCAAAAGACTTTCACAAAAATTGCAATATATGGCGTGTGCGCAATAGTGGGCATAGATTACAGAGAGTAGACGCCGATGAGACGCCATAACGATATGGAGCGGTGGCGCGAAGATTTGAATCTTGAACAATACGCTTCCACGCGACACCCGCTTTCAGTTTGATAAATCCATTCCTGACTTAAAGCGCATATTTGTCGAGTGATTTAATTATGTTTTATAAATATAGGATTGGAGCACTAGGTTCTAAAAGTACTCTTTTTTCACCTTTTTTAACAATTTCTAATCTTAAATGATAATTCCTTTGTCTGTGTTTGGGAAGTTATTGGATTCCGATCCAGTGGTAGGTATAACGAAGCATTGCTCTTACTAGGGCTAGTGTTAGTAAGTCCTTCGAGTTTGAGCCCCGTGAGCTCATCTAAAAAACCTAATAGTTGAAATAGCCCATTGACGCTAACACCGATTAGGTATAGAAAAAACCGAAGTAATCGTTTATTACGCTTCAATTACGAAGAATATACATGAGGTTAAAGTATGAAATTGCCGATTTGTACTGAAAAATTTAAATTCCTTTTTTTTTCATTTGACATATTTATTTAATCAAAATATCTACCATTATTATCTACATTGCTGCCATCTAATAGGAAGGTCATTTATGCCTTTGCGATAGAACTCTGGTGAACTAGATTCTACAAACTGTGTGAAAGCATTTTGTACTGCCTCCTGGGAAGAAAACTTTTTATCACGCAGAAAATTGTCCAAATCACGAAAAAATTGTAGTCTGTTGGAGCAAGGTCTGAGGTATACGGAGGATGACCAATGATTTCTAATTGCAGTTCCTGTAGAGTTAAAACGGTTTCTCTTGCTGTATGAGGTCTCGCATTATCATGGAGCAATAATGGTGAAGATCGATTCATGAGCCGGGGCTGTTTCACTGTAAGTTTTGCTATCATTGTTCGGAGTTCAGCACAGTAGACATCTACCGTTATTGCTTGATCAAATCGGAGAAAGCTGTAGTGAATAACACCATGCTGAGATACCCAAACAGTTAACATTACCTATATATTGGTAAGCTTTGCTTTAGGACACCGTTGCGGCGTTTGACCTGGGGTCAGACATTGCATTTTTGTTACGTGCACGGTTATTGTAAAGAATTTTCAGTACATGTTTCTTCGATCGATCGAATGTTCCTTCATTTCTCTATCGATTCAACAAGGCAACTCAAGTTTCAAGACGCGTTTCTTTCTGCAGATCAGTCAAATCACGAGGCACCCATTTTTCATATTTTTTTATATTGTTGATTTGACGCAAATGAGTCAATAATGTTTGTAAGGTAACGTTAAACCATGCCGATAATTCCTGGGTAGTTTGGCTCGTGTCGTCTTCCATCATCTCTTTCAATTCATTGTTATTCACATGCGTGGGCGGTCTTCCACGTGGTTCGTTCTTCAAACCAAAATTTCCATCACGAAAGTGTTTAAACCAAAATCGCACGGAGCGTTCAATAGCAGTCTCCTCTCCAAATACAACATTGATATTGCGAGCTGTTTCCGCCGCGTTAGTACCGCGTCGGAACTCGTATTCAAAAATCACTCGAATTTCCGAAGTATCCATCTTTCTTGTCTAAGCTGAATGAAAAAAGCAACTGATAATCGATAGGCAAATGTTGCACATTTTTTAAAAGAAGAACCTAATAGGTGGTAGGTACCATTTGAAAAAAGTTTCGCTCAAAAATCTCAAACCATGAAGGTTGTTTAATGTAAAAATCTTCAAATCTGGTTACATTCATTCAACTAGTAATATGGACTGTAACTGTAAAAGGAGGATGGATAAAAATTAAAAAAAATCAATCAGATTTGAAGTAAGTGATAAAACCAAATTGTTCGCTCGCTGTTTTTTCTTTAATAAATTTCTGGGTTAAAAGTGTAGTTTTTACAAAGGTTCTATGTCAATTTGAAGTACCTATTACAATAAAACGGCAATTTTATACTTAACCCCTATTATATAATTCAAACGCATTTCAAATTTGAATACGTCATAAAATAGTCAAAATGGAAGACATTTACTTATAGCATGCATTTATTTCTCGTTATTACGTCACTACTTTTAATATACCCTTAATTGACGAGTGTCTGTTTTCAGAGGCGATGGCAGACAGCCAAATTGTTGTGTGCACAAGTGACCATTCCCTTACGTAAAATATATCTTTTAGCCGTGAAATATACTAATAGTTTTCACAGCTTGTTTATGTGTTTATATCGTTCTTTGGAAATAATCTTTGCATTATCATTTACAAGAAAATTGGTATTGTTAATGATGTGAATAGTTGTGATAAGGTATATTAATAGATATTTTAATATATAAAGTAGCCCTAAATAGGAAATTGAATTCAGAAAAATATACGAACGAAAAATGGTAATGAAGATAATGAATGATAATGATGTACGAGTTTGTAGATAATATATTAAATTCCAATTTATTATATTCAAGTATATATTATTTACTCGGAAGGCTAGATTCTCCGTCACATATATTATATTATTATTATTTATACAAAAATTATATTATTATAAAATATATTATTATAAAATATATTATTATTATTATATTTTAGCATACTTATTAGCACACATTTTTACTATTGACAATGATTAAATTTGATTACAAATTAACGAAATACTCTGCAATTAAGAGAGACATGGAATGTTTCAATTGGGCATTAAAAGCGCTTTTTTTCCATTTTCAACAATTCAATTCTATTGTAAGCTTAAGTTTCATGTTCAAGTTGCATGATTCATTGTAGCTTGAATGCCAGCCAGCTTTATGCGTAATGCACGTTCAGCTATAGTTATATTTAGAACTGTGTAGACCACGAATAGCTTGGAAATGAGATCACTCAAGCTAAATTCACACTTGTCTTGTGATAAACTAAGTAAACGTATAGTAATAGACGGACCGACCACCTGGTCAAAATAGCTGTTGAGCACTGGATGCAAAAGGGCCGAAAGGAATCGAAATCGAAAAGAATCGAGTGCATATGAAAATACCTATTTGAAGTCGTCGTGGCCTAAAGGATAAGACGTCCGGTGCATCCGTATCTAGCGATAGTCCAGTGAGCCGGATCTTCTAAGTGGGTCGCGTTTCCGATCCGGTGGTAGATTCTGCGAAGCACGGCTCTTGCTAGGGTTCGTGTTAGCAACATCGTCAGGTTTGAGCCCCGAGAGCTCACCAACTAGTTAAGGTTACGCTGATATGCTCTCTTTAGACCGTCAGCTTAGGTAGGAAAAAACGGTGTTCGAATCCCCCAGGCGGGTACTAATTTTTCTAATGAAATACGTACATAACAAATGTTCACGATTGAATTCCACGGTGAAGAAATAAGATCATGTAATAAAAATCAAACACGAAAAATTATAATTTGCGTAATTACTGATGGTAGGACATCTTGTGAGTCCTCACGGGTAGGTACCACCAACCTGCCTATTTCTGCCGTGAAGCAGTAATGCGTTTCGGTTTGAAGAGTAGGGCAGCCGTTGTAACCATACTGAGACCTTAGAACATATCTCAAGGGGGTTGACGCATTTATGTTGTAGATGTCTGTGGGCTCCAGTAACCACTTAACACCAGGTGGGCTGTGAGCTCGTCCACTCATCTAAGCAATAAACAAAAAAAGGATTGGGTGGTCCCAGATTGAAGAATTGAAGAATTATTTGTAGAAGTTTCAAATTTTGTTAATCTTAAGCTGGTAAACTATTAATTGGTCAATCTAATTAAATATCAATATTTAGATCTATGATTAAATTTTATTTGAAACTAGCTGACCCGGCAGACTTCGTAGTGCCTCAATCGGTAAATAAAATACCTAAGCTTTTGTATAAAATAAACTAAAAACAAACAAAAGGAATCCGTCCGACGAGGGACACATCAAAGGAAAAACAAAATTGTTATTTTTATTTAATTCCGAGCATTTTCATATTTATCTACCTTATGAACCTTCTCTGGACTTCCACAAATAATTCAAGACCAAAATTAGCCAAATCTGTCCAGCCGTTCTCGAGTTTTAGCGAGACGAACGAACAGCAATTAATTTTTATATATATAGACTAATAAATCATTTATACGTTCGATCAGACAATCTAGATGCTTACAAAAATGTTCGATAAAACGTAATCGCCACGCAAAGGTATTAAATTGTCAAAGGTATTTTTTCGTATAAGAACATAATTCCTTTTTGGATACCGTCGAGTAGCCGACATATTATACTTCAACGAAATAAGTCTCCCAATGACTACTTTAAAAGCTCAACAGCTTTTCAACGGGCACGTTAAGACTATAAAATACCGTAAGAAAATTGGGTACCTTCAATAAACGTCACGAATCTCTGAAACCTTTGATATTCAGCATTCATTCCTTCAGGGACGAACTATCAAAAAGGGCTTGAATCTTGAAATTTGATTGCTCTTTGAAAAGCAATAAGATCTGTGTAAGTTTAGATATTCTTTTTTGGACTTTAAATGTGTTTTTGTGGAATCCGCCGGGACTGGTTTCACTGTAATCTCGGTCAAGATTTACTTTTCGTATTCTTGTGAAAAGGATGCGATGAGGAATCAAATTCACCTTTTTTTATTTATTGCTTAGGTGTGTGGACTAGCTCACAGCCCACCTAGTGTTAAGGCGTTCATTGGGGCCCATTGACATCTACAATGTAAATGCCGCCACCCACCATGAGATATAAGTTCTAAGGTCTCAGTATAGTTACAACGAGTTTTCGTCTTATTCGTATTAAATGAAGTTTTCGTCTGTACCACGACTCGCCTAATTCAACAGACCGAATATTACGTACAAACACGTACAACGCCCAACGTAAACTCGAATGGGCGGCAAACCTTAAATGAAATTAAGGTGTGTATCGTTGCGTTCGGCTGTGAACGTTTAAATTACGCTCCGGAACCATTTCGTTTCCTAATATTTCCAAGGTCAGTTTGTATTACAATCTATATATTAATACGTGAAGCAATAACTTTGTATCCCTTTTTACAAAATTGCGCGGACAGAGGAGTATGAAATTTTCCACACTTATAGGGAATATAGAGAAGAAGTGCACAATGCTAATATTTTTTTTTAAATAATGCATAAAATATACATTAAATCAATAAAGAAAACATTACACACACTACATACCATGTATTTGACGCACACACGCATGCATACTATTTATTGTCAAACTTTTGCTCTTGACGTCTGTTTTCAAATTGAGAATAGATTAAATATTGTTTGTCTTTATTTTATATTTTTTTATAGAGTAGCCTTGGTGAAATTTGTGTTATAGAAGTATAAAATACAATCATAATAGTGTACAAACTTACAATTCCAATTAATTATAGTCGAATTTCGACTACTGCGGGACCTCTAGTTTCCATAAAAGTGCCTCCAAATGAAAATTCCAATTCCGTTTCTTGGTTGAATTTTTTTTTATTGCCTATATTTGTGGACGATTTCACAGCCCACCTGGTGTTAAGTGGTTACTGGAATCCATAGACATCTACAACGTAAAGGCTACACACACCTTGAGATATAAGTTCTAAGATCTCAGTATAGTTACAACGGCTGCCCCACCCTTCAAACCGAAACGCATTGCTGCTTCACGGCAGAAATAGGCGGGGCGGTGGTACCTACCTGTGCGGACTCACAAGAGGTCCTACCACCAGTAATTATGCAAATTATATTTTTGCGGGATTGATTTTTATTACACGATGCTATTCCTGCACCGTGGAAGTCAATCGTGAACAAAAATCGTGAATTTAGACACAGCCGGCTATTATCTGAACCTGTATCACGTAACTAGCTTTCCGTTCGCTTCTTTGTCTGACAGACAGCGTAGGCGCAGACCGGCACTGAAACTTGGAGTGAAAGGGGCTTACGTTTTTCGCAGGGTTCAAACTATTTCCAGACTGAATTTCTGCAAAATCGTTTGGGTGTGAAAACGTGGCAGACAGACATTTGTTATTTTTAGATATTATTATTTGTTACGTTAAATCTTTAAATTAAAATAATTCTATTTTTGAAACACGTGACTTCAATGAAAAATTTAATGTCTGGCTATCTTCGAAAACAACATTAGTTCACTCGTTCCAAAGAATAATTAAAAACATCGCCGGTTGGTGTTCTGTGACACAAATACTAGGGGGTTCTTCAACTTTTATTGCATTTATACAATATACAAGGACAACAGATGCTACTATTTTATTGCAATAAATAGCAATTATATTGACTTCTGTTATTTATTTGTGAATAAAATTATACTTAAGTTTTACGTCACATGTGTATGATCTATACGCGCGTATATTTTAGGTTTGAATTTTAACTGACACTGAAAACCGAACTCAAAACCTACCACTATAACGTAATAAAAATAGTCAAAGACCTTAATAATTAAAATCTAAACACAAACAAAAATAAGAGTCTCAGAGCTCCAATACAACGAACAAATAAATTTATCCAGTAAAATCGCGGACGTCTCTTAATCGAGCAGAGAGAGAGGCTTTTCTGGCGAATATGAAAACCGCAGCGTTCATAATTCAGGAACATTCCGAAATAAAAGTCAAGCGTCATAAAAAAAAAAATAATAGCACTGCCGCTACATTGTGTGCTATCAACGTAATAGATGTCGGTATGTCCCGGGGCATATTGCGGTGGCCCACCTGGGCCGGTCAAGGGAGGCCCGCAATTTAATGACTTTTATTGGGCCGCCCTTCCTGTAAGAGGGGACAGGAAAATTTACCTGCCCATGAAAGGTCGGCCTTCTAGAATCACATTATTGAACGTTTATTAGGTAACACATTGAATGGACGATACGAGCCGAGGGTTTAATTTTGTCCGGCCGCAGCGAGCGTCTATTCACGGCTCGGGTTACTTCGGGCTTTCGGAAGATTTAGCGGCCTGATTTACGGAATATTCGATGCGTGCCTTAATTAATTTATTGTTACAAAAAATGAGAGCACTTGATAAATGGGCCTCGACAAGTTTCATAAATCTTTTGATGAGGCATGGTGTATTTATTAATTAGCTTTTTTTTTTCATTTAAGTATCAATCATGTATTCGCAAACATATTTTTAATATTACATGTGGAGTTTGATTGATTATGATTGAAGACATGCCGCCTATATTATTATATTATTTTGAAAAGTTAATTGTTGAAAAGAATCTGTATATTCTTAATTCATTCATCGTCTTTGGATAATGTGGACTTTATACGTACAGTTAATTGAGTAAAAAAATATAAACACTTATTTTACTGTAGAAGAAAGGAACTTAGTCGAAAGTTTTCTTTACTCGATTTCTCTGTTTGTATCTCCACTTTTTTTAATTTCTTTGAGTAAATGTTAGCGTTTAAGGTTGTAATACTATTTTTTTTATTGCGTATGCGATTGAACTAGCTCACGGCTCATCTGTTATTATGCGGTTACTTACCGACGAATTTAAAACAGTGAACGCCGTCACCGAATTGTAGACGTGGATACGAATTAAATAACGGCAAAACGTATTATTTCGATTGCCCTTCATCTGTAATTATTTGTATTCTTCACTATATACCATTGACGATGTTCACGGGTGACAGTGAACAGTCACCGTCAGATGGGCAAAACATCATCTACATTTGAAGATAATCAATAAAATGATGCTTAAATTAAATATGTAGTCTTTATTTCGATTTTCGAGTCTTGCACATAATAAAAAAAAAAAAAGTTTTTTTTGTTGAACACTTTACAGTTTTTGTGTTCGTTGACGACTAAAATGCTTGTCCACATTTTGTATATTGTATTGACTACCGTCCAATTTTTCAATAAAAATAAATCATCACACAAAAGTCACAACGATTGCATTAACAGTTTGATGTACTATTTATTTTGGTAATACATGTATGCATGTACTTATATTTTTATTGTTTATTAAAATACGTTGTAAACGGAAAATTAGGGTTTTATTCTATTCAGAAGTATATTGTTATTAGCCGGTCGCTTAGTAATTGGCCCAAAGCTTCAGAAATTACAGGAAAACGCCACCAATGGCCATAACCGAATTAACTGCTACGTGACTACGGCTAGAACTAACGAGTTCGGTAAATTTAGAATAATATTTTGAGTAAGCGTAGTTTTTAAAATCGCCCTGATCAAAACGATAATCGTACATTAAAATCTTGCGAGCAGGCACGAAATTTTCAAATACATACCCAACACGTGCGTACGACTCATCTATATATTAATATGTGAAGCAAAAACTTTGTACCCACCCCTTTTTACGAAAATTGCGCAGACGGAGGAGTATGAAATTTCCCACACTTATAGAGAATATAGAGGAGTGCTGAATGCTAATATTTAAAAAAAAAAAAGCATTAATAATACATTAAATCAATAAAAAAACATTAGACATACAGCCATGTATTCGACACACACACAAATATAATATACTTTTGTTTATTTTCAAACTTTTGTTATTGCAAATAGTCTGTGGTCAAATTGAGAATAGGTTAATATTGTTTATCTTTAATATTGTTTGTCTATAATGTAGTCTTGGTGAAATCTGTGATTATAGAAGCATAAATAGTCTTTGACAATAGAACCTTAAAAATGTTCAAACTTATAATTTCAATGAATAATTATATTGGAATTTCGACTGATGCGGGTCCACTAGTATCTATACAATGAAAGAATAACATCTTGTAACAATAATCAAATTAGCAATAACATTATTGTATGAATCAAAAATTAATCACACTCGATCATTCGGTTTAATATCTGTTTCTGTAGGTATATAAACGTACCGAAGTATATTCATCTGTCTCTAGTTCCCGTAGTATAGGAAATCTTAGTTGGGGCCAGATGACCGTGTATGATTTTTCCCCGAATGCTTATTTATTCATTTCTCTATGTTAAAGCGTATTGGGAGTTCGCACGGGTAAATATCACCCTGTTTATTTCAGCAGTAGCAGTTGCAGGTTTTGCACTGATGAAACATCACTACATAGTATAAAACAAAGTCGCTTTCCCTGTCCCTATATATGTCTGTCCCTATGTATGCTTAAATCTTTAAAACTACGCAACGGATTTTGATGCGGTTTTTTTTAATAGATAGAGTGATTGAAGAGGAAGGTATTATATGTATAATAACATCCATTTAATAGTGGAGAAATCAATAATAAATTACAGTTTCCGAAGCGAAGCGAGGGCGGGTCGCTAGTCTTTAATATACTTAAGATTTTAACGTCTCAAGTTGGGTTTCATTCACGTCGTGATGTTCACGAGCCTCCTCAAAACATGTTATTTCTGAAGTCGTCTAATAAAAATACAAACGTAATTAAAGCTAGACGCAGTTTGGATGGAATGTTTTTAAGCATTGCTTTTTACGTGATGAAATTTTGCTCCCACGTGTTTATCTGAGCGAGACGCTTCGTGACTCGCACTTTCAATTATTATTACGAGCTTTTAGTTGCCGGCTTAGCTTGTTGGATGTGGGGATCTATGAGTATTTGTTGTGTCGCTCAGTTTTCAATCTGGTTGTAAAGTAATGCATTGCTAATATTCTTCAGTACAGTACATTTTTTATGATATCCTTTTTATTAGGCAATAGCGGCAAGCTCCGGCTCCGCTCGGGTCATTAACAAAAATTTCAAAGACGTTGTTTTATTTAAAAAAATAATAGAACCCTTATTGCGGCTTAACTATAATAGTTAGACAGACAGATAGATGCTGGCACAACACTTTTTGTAAATAATAATGTGTACATTATTTTATTCTATCATGAATAATTTTCGCAGGGCACACGATGTAAAGAATATTGTAGGTAATTTTTTTACACGGTTACATTATTGGATTTTTAGTAAGGATCCCTAATTTAAATATATATCCTATGTCACTCGGGAATAGTGTAGTTTCTAAATAGTGAAAGAATTTTCCAATTAGGTTCTGTAGTTTCGGAGCCTATTCAATACAAACAAACAAACAAATCTTTCCTCTTTATAATATTAGTATAGATGAGTAGAGTATTTCAATTCTCATATTATAAATATTAAACAGTCGGTATTTTTCGAACACCGTTAATGGTGTAATGTTCTTAGGCTGCAACAAGACAACCAGAAAAACATTTAAATGTTTTCAACCTTACTTACTGGTGGTAGGACGTCTTGTAAGTCCGCACGGGGAAGTACCACAGCCTTGCCTATTTCTGCCGTGAAGCTGTAATGCATTTCGGTTTGAAGGGTGGAGCCGTGTCGTTGTACTGTAAAAACTGAGACCTTAAAACTTATATCTAAAGGTGGATGGCGGCATTTACGTTGTAGATGTCCATGGGCGCCGGTAACCATTTAACATAAGGTTAGCCGCGAGCTCGTCCGACAGTGTGTTCGCTGCTTTACGATTTTACTTACTAAAGAATCTGTTAATCAACCAGCATTCTATAAACCACTCTTTATCACAGGAAAATGCAACGTTACTCATGTTGTCTAAATTAAAAATTTTAAGTGAACGGAGACGCGGTCCACGACTTGTATCAAAACGAACGTTTCCACTGGAACTCGTCGAGTCGTTGAAATTTTAACATTTTTTATCATAAAATAAATTCACTTGATTTATGTCCTGTTATATTCTCGGTGGCCCGTGACGGCTTGATAAACTAATTTATAACGAAATGGCTCTGGAACTTGAATAAAAGTAATGAGACAGTACGTATTTTATCGAAACGTTTTTTCTTGAAGATTCATATTCGAAGAAATTTTAGCGTTCAGATAATTACGTATCCGTTTATGTTTGTCAACGATTATGATAGTGTGATATCCGCACAAAGTTTTTAAGCTATTACATAGCTTTAATCGCGGGCTTTGAGCGCGGCGACTGAATCAAGAAATTCCGTAACTAAAATAAAACCTAACACCCTCACTCCGCCTATCATGTAGCTCGCGTTCAACACATTCACACGTTGCGCTTGTGTAGTGTTTGTGAATAAGCGCGCGGCGTGACGTGACGTCGCACTGCATGCGCATCATGAAAAGTCAGCCCATCTCTCTCTCGCGCGGTCTAACTCATGAGTGTGAAGGGGACAGTTAATGTTTTGCTTTTGTTAATGTTTATAAATATAGCGTGGTCTTATTTTATTATTGTTTTAATGTTAAATTATTATTGTCTAACTAGCTGACCCGGCAGACTTCGTAGTGCCTCAATCGATAAATAAGAGACTTTTGTATAAAATAAACTTAAAACAAAAGGAATCCGTCCGACGGGGGACGATACAAAAACAAAATTGGTATTTTTATTTAATTCCGAGCATTTTCATATTTATCTACCCTTTTAAACCTTCTCTGGACTTCTATAAATAATTCAAGACCAAAATTAGCCATCGGTCCAGCCGTTCTCGAGTTTTAGCGAGACTAACGAACAGCAATTCATTTTTATATATATAGATAGATTATAATTGCCTAAATTGATAAAAAATGCTATGCAATAGTTTTAGCGCGGTAGTCCCCCGAGTACCACACGTGTTTTTTATATTTACGTTCATAATAATAGTGTAGTTTATATTCCACATAGTGACACTAATATGCTCTGTGCACTTTTCGAGATTTCAACATTTTGACTTTTACAACTATTTGAAACCTTAACTTTATGGCCTCCTTGATAATATTGTACTTACGTCACCTGAGTCCATATAAATCACAAATTCAACGGTACCAAACTTGAATAACAAGAAGCACTCACACCTTTAAGTTTGAAGCGTAGTTTCGAATAGTTAGGCAAAACATACAAATATTACTCCCATCCCATCCAAAGATGGTCACCCATCAAAATTTAGAAAATATGTTTTATTTATTTATTTATTGCTTAGATGGGTGGACGAGCTAACAGCCCACCTGGTATTAAATGTTTACTGGAGCCCATAGACATCTACAACGTAAATGCGCCACCCACCTTGAGATATAAGTTCTAAGGTCTCAGTATAGTTACAACGGCTGCCCCACCCTTCAAGCCGAAACGCTTCACGGCAGAAATAGGCGGGATGGTGGTACCTACCCGTGCCGACTCAAAGGTTCTATTACAAGTATAATACGAAATACCGGTACAATAGCGAAATACGGTCACCAATACGTATTAATAATGGTTTTTATTTACTCACTGTAAGTGGTACGCGCCACATTACCATTAGAAGCACGCTATAATCACATCAATCGAACTGAGTAGACCGGATCGCTTCGATTACAAGTATTAAGTATCGTCTACATCTCGACTTTATGTCGTCCATGAATTACAAACAACCACTTGGCACTAAATATACTTTAAAATCTCGTAATAAAATAATTATAAAAGAATAATTAATCTCGTCTCGAAAGCGTTGTTGGTACCAGGGCCCTGAAACTGCGATACTTTAAGACAATTTTTTTTTTATGCATGAAAACTATAGACATCTTGTAGCGAATGCCCAAAAATTAAATGTTATTAACGTTAAGGCATTTAATTATTGTATAACTAAACGCAGAAAATAAAAATAAAGTAATAAATCATACAAGTCTTTATTTGTTATAGACAAATTGATTAAATTTTATCAATTAGTGGTTTCTGAAAATTTACAAAATCCTTTATTAATAATAAAATTTAGGATAGGTAATTTGTTACTGCCATCTACAGGAGAAATGAGAAACTAATCGAGCGAGGCCATCTAGTGGCCGACGCCCGTAAACATTTTTGTGGAGTGCTTGAGCTGCTTATCTATAACTAATTGTAGCTAATGTGTATCATCTATGGTTGGTACCGACGTTGTTCTTACGCCAATTTTTCTCAACCAATTTTCAATTATTGTGTTTAGAGACTGCGCCGTAATGGGGCTTACTTTACATTTAAGTCTTAAACTGATTTAGTATAGGTTATAGAAAAACAAAATTAAAGCCCAGAATAGACAATCTGCATTAAAGAAAGTTTTTTTTTTTGGGCCGGGTGCCGAACCTCCTACGAGGTAGCCGCGCCAAAGGGGCGCGCGGGGTATGTGAGACTCAACGATCTGCAGGTGTTGAGAGCAGATCGCGGGGCCCTAGGATTTTAGGGCCCACCCACTAAGCGACTCCCCTGCACTCTTACACCCGACGTCCGATCTCCGTCCGGGGTCAGAACCCGGTCAGAGTAGGGGGTTTCCCGCGGTCAACACTACAACCAGACACGGGGCGCGACCCCGAGGACGCCCGACCGACGGGTTGTCGAGGCGATAGTCGACGACCAACGACGTCGATCACCGCGGTACGCATTAAAGAAAGTACCTTGCTTCAACAAAAAAAATGCCAGTTCACGCAGATATGAAAAAAATCTCAACCGCATAAATTTGTAGGCTAACACTGAATTCCATTGGCTTGTATGCTTTAAGTCTTTTTTTGTTTTTTAAAAGGTTGTTATTCCATTATTTTCGCAACGAACCGTCTAGTATTTTTTCTTACTTTTCATCTTTCTTTGTAGTTCCTTTTAATTGTTTTACGTTTGTAGCGTTTCAGTTTTTCGTTTCTCTCGGCTGGCTTTTTAATGGTATCCCTTTCAGCTGTTATTTACACACCAGTATATTAAATGTAATAAATTTATTATGGGACTTTATTTCTGAAATAACCAGCGATGTGAATTTGTTTACTAAAAATGGTACTAGCTCTTGAAAGCGATTTCAAATTTGAATATAGGAGGCTTTTTTATTATTAATACGACATACAAACTGATCCAAGGAAACAGCTAATCTGCTACGTTCCGATGAGGACCATTTTCAAACCTCGTTTAAAGAATTTCAATAGTAAAAGTAACCAGATTATAATTTGCGTAATTACTGGTGGTAGGACGTATTGTGAGTCCGCACGGGTAGGTATCACCGCCCTGCTTATTTTTGTCGTGAAGCAGTAATGCGTTTCGGTTTGAAGGGCGGAGCAGCCGTTGTAGAGGTCTATGGGCTTCGGTAACACATCTAAGCAATAAAAAAAAGAAGGTACATTGCGAGCTCATCTGCCCTATTCGGACAAGAAAAAAATAATCAAAACACTGACCAATAATAGTTACAATAAGGTGACTGTTTTTTGCAATGTAATTACGATTTCCTATAAAAGTCAGTTCAATATCTAATCAATCGCACCAACGAAGTGCATAGTATAAACAATATTAAAGAGATAGGGAAGTATATACTATGAATACGAAACAAAAAATATGTGCATGTAAGTACTTTATTAATAAATCGATGTACGACATAAAAAGTTTTCTGTACACTTGCAAGTCATTACATTTAATTAAATTATTTTTACACGACCTTCGATAGACTACGGTCCGCCCTAAATACCTTACAACATTAACGTTCTTATAAACTTATATAATGTAACAAAATTAAACTAGAATACGCATCAAATTAATTTATATTCGAATAATGCGAATTTCCAGGTTAGTGTTGAAAAACTTTGAGAAACGATTGACTGATTTGGAAAAATCATTTTCAAAATTAACATTCCAAACGAAAGGTGAAGTTAAATTCGTAAAAACAAAGAGATACTCGCATCAAGAGTTTCAAATAATAATTTTGATTAAACTAAGGTTAATTATTACAGCACAAATTGATAAACAATTATATAAAATTCACAACATTTCACCAATAAACTTTCAAGCGAATTGTAGACACAAAGTGTTATAGACAAAATTATTATGATGGATGTGAAAGATAGTTTTTTAAAACATGCCTTAAATAAAAATATATAATAGTAGTCAATTGGGTGTAATATGTCGATGAATTGGGTAGTCAAATTACAAGGACAAGCAGAGATTAACCCAGTTGACTAAGAAAATACGTTATGTAATAAAACATTTAACACAACTGTAATAATGAACCATCGAGGTCTCAAAGCAACGTTTTTGAAAGTAACTTTGCGTGAAGTTCTCACAGGGCAACAAACTTGTTTCATTGTTAATTCAACTCAAACTCCACGTCTGAATACACCGTGTCTACAACTCGCTAAACCTTAGGTAATACAATAGGAAAGTTTTCAATTAATATCACAGTTTCCGTATTTTTAAAGTAGGACATTACAAACTTCTAACTAGTTCACTGATCTATTTACACTTCACTACACTTTAACTAGAAACAGTAAGTCCTAGATACGTCCGAACACTGCTCTTTCTCTTGTTGTCACCCGAAATAGTATTGTGCGTTCGAATATCGATACAAACTTCTCGTGTTAGGGTCTATTTCTGATTGCACTTGGACTCTCGGTAGTGTTTTGACCGCAACTCCTCGGCCTAAAGTACCGTGCATCGGTATAGTCCGCAGTGGCATTTCTATTGGGAATTCTGCAACCTGCCCATACATATTAGTACTGACGTGAGGATATGTATTAGGAACTGGCCTACCGACGTACCTATTGATTTTGGGACTGACAGCCACATTCCCAAATTGCATATCTTGTTTCATTCCGGAATCAGCGGAATCGACCGGACCGGAAAGGCTTGTTATGTTGATGTCGTTGTCTACCTCGGAGATGCTGTCGTTGAATCCGTTGGGGATTTCAGTTGTGGCAGACACGTCGGGCCCTTTGGGCTGGTCAGTGCTTTGTTTATGCATAACGCAGCGGATGATCCCAACGATGATGCAGAGTAACAATGCCACAGCCACAGCCGCTATTATATAGACGTATATTACGTCGAAGCTATCTGTAAAATTCCATAATAAATGTAAATGAATATTTAATTGACTTTCGATTAGTTAGTTATTGAAATGAAACATAAATTATTAAATATTGTTTATAAAAATATTTGTGTAACAAAAATGAAATAGCTTAAAAGAAATGAGTCAAATCCTTTGGGGGAAAAATCATGACAAAATAACATTTCAGAGAAACTAAATAGGTCTTTTGATGTAGAATAAAGAGACATCATAATTACCAAACACAAATTGGTGTATGAGTGAACTGTTTTAGAACCTAATTACAATTATTATTTTAATCAAAACTGTATTACAAGTTATAATTCATCAAACAATTTCACGCTTGGGCTTACACAAACAATTCTTGTAAAGTCTAGCTTCCACTAATTATATTTACCTACCTATACAAAGTTTCCCAAACTAAGGTATATTACCTTCGACCTAAATAAAGGTCCTTGTTATAACTTATTGTAACCACAACTGCTATAAATTAGACTAATACTGGTTGGTACATACATACAATATGTGGGGAAGCTCGTAGCTTAGTTTGAAGATCGATAGATATATTTTTTTCTTTTTCTTAGATCAATGTGATTTGTATTGAGTGCATTCGTATCGAGCGATGCAACGGTGTTCGAATCCCGCAGGCGGGTACCAACTTTTCTAATGAAATATGTACATAACAAATGTTCACGATTGGCTTCCACGGTGAAGGAATAACATCGTGTAATAAAAATGAAACCCGCAAAATTATGATTTGCGTAATTACTGGTGGTAGGACCTCTTGTGAGTCCGCGCGGGTGGGTACCACCACCCTGCCTATTTCTGCTGTGAAGCAGTAATGCGTTTCGGTTTGAAGGGTGGGGCAGCCGTTGTAACTATACTTGAGACCTTAGAACTTATATCTCAAGGTGGGTGGCGCATTTACGTTGTGGATGTCTATGGGCTCCAGTAACCACTTCACACCAGGTGGGCTGTGAGCTCGTACACCCATCTAAGCAATAAAAAAAAAAAAACCGTTTTCCGAATTTGGTTGAATTTCTTTGGTTGTCTACTTCAATTGAACGAATTATAGACTGGATTCATACTATGATGGAATAATATTCTTAAAACTGATATTATGTACTTTTATCGTACAGGTTTCCGAGTTTTCAAAAACGACAGTTCATTTTATACATGGTGATATTTTGCTACTGATATTTTATATTTTTAGATCCTTTTTTACTGCCTTTGTAGGCAGGCGAGTGTACGGTTAACCTGATTGTAAGTGGCTTTTTTTTATTTATTGGCTTAGGTGGATGGACGAGCTCACAGCCCACCTGGTGTTAAGTGGTTTCTGGAGTCCATAGACATCTACAACGTAAATGCGCCACCCACCTCGAGATATAAGTTCTAAGATCTCAGTATAGTTACAACGGCTACCCCACCCTTCGAACCGAAACGCATTACTGCTTCACGGCGGAAATAGGCGGGGTGGTGGTACCTACCCGTGCGGACTCCCAAGAGGTCCTACCACCAGTTGCTCACTGCCTAATATACCTGGTATAGCATGAAACTGCTATCCAATCTTTTAAGGTTTCGCGCATGATTGCTTTGCGGCATAAGTAGGCAAGAAAATACCAATAAAAATAAATTAGCGATCATAGTATGCTGATATAGAATGAGACGAAATGCTGCTACTTCACGGCAGAAATAGGCAGTACCTGCCCGTGCGGACTCACAAGAGTTCTCACTACCCGTAATTACGCAAATTATAATTGTGCTGGTTTGATTTTTACACGATGTTATTCCTTCACCGTGGAAGTCAATCGTGATAAATTGTCAATCACGTATTTCATTACAAAAATTGTACCCGTCTGCGGGATTCGAACACTGGTGCATCGTTCAACACGAGTGCCCTGGATTGCTAATCCTTTATGCCATGACGACATCTCTCAGGCGCCTTTAACTATATCTTTCAAAAGAGAGAAAAGGAGAGTTGCGGTGCAGTTTGGGACTTTCTTGTTAGGCAGTGTACACACAATCTATACCAATATATAAATCTACAGTGGTTTTTACGGATGTTCCGTTATAACCACTGAACCATGCATCCGATTGACTTGAAACTTGGTATCCATGTAAAAAGTACATGTACTTAATGGATATGCTAATATTTATATGAGTGTTGGATTCCCTAATAATAATGACAATAAATAATAATGTTAATTTTAAATGCCCAGCGAAGCGGGCGAGTACGGCTAGTATCTTATATTAAAGTTTTACCATCTTTAGATAAGTGATGATTCGTTGGTACGGCTGGAGGTTCGATCCTATTTATGCTGGTTGCGTTTAAGATGGTCGTCGTAGAAGGGCGTTGAGGTGGTACAGCTGCTACTGCTGGAGCCGGAGGAACTGCTGATTCGCCCCACCATCGGTCGTTTGATTCATCTGAAATAAACACTACTTTAAAAATTCTGCTCACATTGATTGAAGGCACAATATGCTGAATTGCTGAGTCTTAACTAAAATTGCAAGAAGATGAAGTAATGGATCATCATTATAACTACACAGCGGTAAGGCATTCCCGAGAATTTACGTAGTGACAGCGGCCTCTATCCAAAGTATGCGTGCCTTGTTAAGTCTTAAGTAAAATTTCTTCTTTGATGTCCCGTTCACACATTAAAGCAACTGAAACAGGCAACTCTGCAGTGAAATTTTCAAAACAATTCTGAGAACTTGGACGACATTCAAGACCCACATGCATTGTGATTAATGTTTTATTCGTTCAAAACAAAACAAAAAAAAATCATTCAAACTATGTACCAATATGGGCTAGCGACCACCATGATTATATGCACATAGATATGAGAATTAACGTTTCTGGTAAAAATACAAGTTCCAGATTCTGTGGTTGAAGTGAAGCTTCTTTAAGCGCGTTGAGCGTAAAACTTAACTCGTGACAGATTCGATACGAGCGAGAAACAGAGCGTCTCACGAACCACTCGACCTTGGAGAGAGCGAGAAAGCGAGCTAGGTCGTTTCTCTTATACACATTCTGTTTACGGGCGTCAGCCACTAGATGACTTGTTATTTGTTTCTTATTGCTCCTGTAGATGGCAGTAACATAATAAGTATCTAATATTTTATTTTTAATGAAGGATTAAAAAAAAATATTTGTTTTCCTATTTATAATTTAAAATATATTATAATATATGTACATGGTATAGAGGTAATTTCTTTTATACACAGCCTTCCCTTCCCTATTACAAGAGAAAATTGATATAAGAATGAAAAATGAAGAAAACCACAATACTAGACAGCGCAAAAGAAGTTTAACTTCTTTCACGTGCACAAAGCTACACGCGCCCCATTTTTTATTTGCGTTTTTTTGCGTTTATGAAATTATTGGTAAGAGAAGCTATTTTATTTTGTTTTATTTGTTTAATGCACAGGTAACTCTTAACCAATTATTCATACTAAGCAGTTGTTGCAATGCATTTTCACTATGACACGATTACCCACCTTTTTATATTAAGATTTTTTTACTGGTGGTAGGACCTCTTGTGAGTCCGCGAGGGTAAGTACCACCACCCTGCCTATTTCTGCCGTGAAGCAGTAATGCGTTTCGGTTTGAAGGGTGGGGCAGCCCTTGTAACTATACTTGAGACTTTAGAATTTATATCTCAAGGTGGGTGGTGCATTTACGTTGTGGATGTCTATGGGCTTCAGTGACCACTTAACACCAGGTGGGTTGTGGGCTCGTCCATCCATCTAAGCAATAAATAGAAAAGTTCCAAGTCTCAATTACATTTGTAAAAAATATAAAACATAGTATGTACGTGTAAATTCAATTTATAAAAATCGTGTTAATTTCTTTATGTAGAAACCATATATCATAAGTAAATAGTTTGCTTATTTACTTACGGTATTTAGCCATAAACATTGCAAGCAGGAATGTGTGCGCAATGAAGCCACACAATGGAAACGTTCTAAAGGCCTCAGAGGGCTTACTTACCCTAGGGACGGTTTCAAGGTGGATTTTACAAATTGAAAGTTATGTGGAACATTACTCCTATAAGACCCGGGGATTGAAGAAAACAATAGTCTGCTGAAGCGAATCATTAAAATCAGCACGGATTTTATGGTTTTTTTGTTTGTTTTTATAATACCAATTTTGCGGCGTTAAATAGATTTAGATCGTCATCTAAATAGGAACTTAATCCCAATCCCTTAACCGTTTCATTAAAAAAACCAAGGTAGGTATCACAAGCTCACGAAAATAAATCCCATTTTGCTTTTTCTAGCAACGCTTAAATATTTTTTTTTGTTTTCTCGCTATACTTTTCTTGGATAAATCCCCTGTAAGAGCAGTACATTCGAAAGTATAAAAGAAGAATTACTCCAGAGAGGCTTTTATTATAACATTGAATCCTTCTGAATTGCGTAGAAGGAGTCTGCGATATTGGAAAATAGTGGGGGCGAATCAAACGGGTTCTGAAAATGAATAGTGTACTAGAACGTTCCACGCATTACCTAGACACGAACGATCGAGCTACGTGAAAAAAAAAAACATTTACTATAGCAGATTTTTATTTGTTCACATTGTGATCTCTGAAGACTTCGGGGCTAAAGACCCAATAAAAAGAATCCATCAATTTAATAAAAAATATATAAACTGGAATAAGCACATTGCAGCTGTCAGGTGGGAGGATGAGGAAGATTCATTTCTACCTAGAATCAATGGTATCCCTCCACAGCCCGTTTCCAGAGATATTTTGGCACGTATTATCCGACTTTGGAGTGAGCTTCCCTCCAAGTTATATCCTAAGTACATGTCTGTCTTCCAGCGAGGCTTGGAAAGAGTTTTCAATGATAAGCAGTAGTTTTAGTTGCGCCCTTGGCATTGTAGCTGTCTGCGAACGACGATGACCACGTACCATTAGGTAGGCCGTATGCTCGTCTACAAAGGACGTACTAAAGAAGAAGACCATTACAGGCAGCGTCAAGTAAAAAATTAAAGCACATTTGCGTACAATTATGCAAACAGTCCTCTCTGTAATCTATACTAATATTATAAAGAGGAAAGATTTGTTTGTTTGTTTGTTTCGAATAGGCTCCGAAACTACTGGACCGATTTGAAAAATTCTTTTTCCATTAGAAGCCGACATTGTCCCTGATGAACATAGGCTACTTTTTTTTTTTTTTTTTTTATTTTTTTTTTTTTGGTTTCATGTCTGTTTTAATGGTTCCGAAGCAAAGCGAGGGCGGGTCGCTAGTGTCTTTATAAAATTCAAGTTACATATAATATTTATATTCGGTAGAAGTATGAGAGATTTTCAAAAATAATCCATTTCTTATCGCAAATGACAATGCGATCTCCGATGCTGGCGATCGTTCAGTTTGTGCGGTGCCCACTTAAAAGTTTTTTTACATTGCCAATTTGACGCAAATCAACCAATATTATTTTGATGCTAACGCTAAAAGCTGCTAGTGGTAGATCAATGGTTGATTGCGTAGCGTCAGCTTCCACTGTCACCCTTAATTTGTTGTTGTTGATTTTGGTTTACGGGCAACCACGGTGTTTGTTATTGAAATCCAAATTTCTACATATTTCAGAACATTCGAACCAATAAAACGAGTTCTGCGTTCGTTTATAGGGTTCACTCTGTACACATCATTAATGTTGTGAGCCATTTGTTTCCATTCCTAACGCGACCGAACTCGTTATCCATAAGTATATGTATTTTTATCGTGTCGATATCAAATGTAGTGAAAAAACAACACTCGCACTCGGAAATAAATATAAAAAAATATAGTGAATTTATTCCATTGAGAATAGAATTTCAATTTTTTTAATTTGTTCCTTGGTAATAAAATTTAATTGCCAGCCATAAAAAAATATGTTTCAAATGGCGAATATTGTAAAACGGTAACTTCATTAGATAAATGCCTATTATTATAACACGAATAAATTTCTTGATTCGGCTACTTAATTGACAGGGAATAATCAGCTTGTTAAGACTACTACGCCTTATTATTTCAGCTTAGAATAATTAACTTTCATTATGACTGAAGTTTGGCACAACGTTTTTGATTCAGCTATTTAAAAAAACAGGAAATTTTTCAGCCTAATGTTTTAGTTGAAGGCTGATTAATAATCCGAATTTCCTTTGATGGAGTCAAGATATTATTGGATCGGGCAATTTACCGAAATGAGCGAACCTTTATCCTGTTAAAAATAAAGTACTCAGAGAAGATTTCAAAGAGTTTTCCTCGAACAATCGTGAATGATGAAATGTCAAAATATTTTACTAATGAATAAAAAAATACATAAAATTCAGTAAACATCATTAGTTCCAATGAAATACTACATCAAAGTAGCATTTCAATGGAAAGTAGAAAATTTCAAGCTTGGAACAGAAATGAAATGTTTAACAAAAATACTTCATTACTAATAGGTTCTGAATATGAAGCATCACGGGCGGACGCTGTCTCTAAAGGAAGCTTTTTATCCGGTAATCCGTTTTTAGACTGACAAAGCAAAGAACCACCCTGACACGGAGCAAAACAAATCCTGGTAGATTGCACGCGTCCAAATTAAGAGGGGATTAAGCAAATTTCTTCGCTTGTTCCATTCAAGGGATCTGGTATTACACTCCGTGGAGATAATTTTAATTTTGGATTACCGCGTATCAATTGTAGATTATGTGAATGTGAGTTGTTGGATCGCTTGTGGATCTTTAGATTGTATTATTAGGGATTTTCTTTATTAGTACAGTCTTTGGTTAAAAGTAAATTAATTTGTGGAATCAATTGTGACTGTTTTATTTTTATTTTTTAGGCTGTTATGCAATACTATTGAGACTTACATCTCTCATAACTCATGTCTCTATGGGTGGGTAGTGATATTGACAGCGCGAGATTCTTTAATTAAATTTAGAAGACTGACTTAATTAATAAAGACCACCAAAATTGGATTGGATAAGCTTACTTTTCAATTCAAGACTATTCTCGATAGTCGTTCGGCTATTTCCCTAATATATCTCCATTTATTTTTTCTGTCGTCTTTCCTTTCATGTCCTTCACAAAGATAACTCGTAGTGATATTACTGCTACACCGTATATTAATCATTAAATAATATTTAGCACAACAGATATGGAACTATCTGTATTTTCTTCTAATGCTGAACGATCATCTGTATAGTATTAGAAAGATAGACTATTGTTTGAATATATGTTTATCTTCTCATTGTATTTGTAATCAATTACATATGTTTTGGTATTGGCAATAAACTGCTATTTTGTTCTTCATTTACTAAAGCAGACTGGCTAAAGTTAATGATTTTGTTCTCATAATAACGCCCGCAATATTGCACGGTGTAAAACACGAGGCGTTCTTTAAAAAAATTCAAATTCATTTTATGCTTTCACAGCAAGACTTGGCTCGGCTCCCGGTTCCTACGAGAGTCCCGTTGTTGTAGCGCACAATTTGTCATGTCCCGAACATGCGACACTTAAAATGGGACAATATTAAGGAGAACACGACCTTTTGGACTATTGCCTCAATTATGCGTCGGTTTGATAAAGTAAAAAGGAATATGAATTTCGAAATTGTTAGGGAAAATGTGTTTTGCGACAGAAATTTAAGTTAATATTTTCTACAGATAAAACAAATTTAAAGATTACATTTACAGATTATAGATTATATTTAAATATAATGCATGAAACTATATAAAATAATGTTTAATCTCTGTCGCTTCGTTAGTGTAGTGACCATAATTTTGTGCTTAGATTTGTTAAACTTTAATAAGGATTGTCACATTAGAGCTTGGATTGGCACATTACCCTAATTCTATAGGTACCGTCACCCTGCTTATTTCTGTGGCCAATCAGTCATGCTTTCCGGTTTGAAGGGTGGGACGGTCATTGCACTATTTCATTTAGATCAAGACCTCATGTTTCAAGGTCGGTGGTGGTATTGTCATTGAGATTTCTATAGGCTCCAGTAACCACTTGGCATCCAGCGGCTTTGTTGAACCATCAATATAACATATATAAATAAAAAGTCTAATTTTTTTTATGTCGTGACAACTGCAATCTTTATAATTCTTTATAGACATTCAATTTATAAATAATCTTTTAAATACTTTAACCAATTGAAAGCGTAAACTCTTCTCAATCGAATAGAAAGAATTTATTTATTTTTAGCATACATAAGATTACCATATTGTTTATTTATGCAGGTCAAGCTATAGTACCCGAAGAAGATGTAACTTAGCGTTCTGTATGAAGTTAGGCAATATTTACGTCGTTACGTTTTAAGATTTCGTATAACTAAATCTAAAAGTCTGATTAGCTCTTACATTTATAGAAGCAATAACTAAGAAGGCTTATCCGTATATTATATAGTAAAGAGAACTCTCCATCTTCCATTATGAAATCTTTGTATCTCTCTGGTGGTCTTTTGTTCCGCTGCGGTCTTCCAGTTCTTGTATTTTCTAAAATTTATTCATTAATTCCCTCAGTATTTTCACTGTCAAGAAATTCTTCTCTTTCAACCATATCATCATTACTTCTTAAAGTCTCCACCAGATTTTCATTTGTTAATGGGCTATACTATATTAGTTCATGAAGATATAGTTCCTCTCTGAAATGTTGCTTTAGAGTTGTTTACAGCAATGCGTGTTCGTTCACACAAAATCATCCCGCCAGTAAAGTAGACCGAGCGAGGCTAACGCTACAAACTCAAGCAACGTTGTAATTGTCCGAGTGGATGAGCACTAGGGAACTGTATGTATCATCCACTGCATTTTATGTCAACAATATTCAGAGCGTTTTCATGTGAAATAGAAATTCGCATTAGTGAGTTCGCGTTTGAGGGCGGGAATGCGACATAAATTTTAAGTCTTTGGAGAATAAATGAAGCTTCGTGTTTTCGTTTTAACTTGGTTTTGATATTTGGAGGATATAGAAAAGCCGGAGAAAGCTTAGTTATTGTAGGAAATTATTTTGTTATTCCAAATAAGATTCTATACAATATACCTATTTTTGTTCTATTTGAAAGTTGTAAAGAATGTTGAGAACTAGCGTTCTTCAGGAGTGCACTGGATTTAAAGTACTATTCATAATCATAACAGAAGTAGATATTAACAATAGATAGATATAGAGAGATAGTAGATAGGTAGTAATAGTTTTACCTATAGGAATAGGTAAAACTATTGTGTGTGATATGTACACAGTTTGTGTAACTAACTCAAACTGTGAAGATAATGTAGGTAATGACAAAGAGAAGGTTTTATGCAAAGCGAGTGTCATTGCTTGATAAACTGACAATATAAAATTATTCGAATATAGTTGTTAGGAATTATTAATATGTACGTCTCTGGTAGGTTATCTTGTAAATCAGATTTTTACTGCTTTTCTTCTATACACAGCTACCACTATAGTACAATATAGCTAATCCTCTTAAGGAGGATGGCGACATTCGTGATATGTCAATCGGATCCGGTAAACACTTAATATTAAGTGCGCTGTTAGGTCCTTCCCGATTCTTTTTCCTTTTTTTATTGCTTAGGTGGGTGGACGAGCCCACAGTCCACTTCTAGTTAAGTGGTAACTGGAGCCCATAGACATCTACAGTGTAAATGCGCCACCATCCTCGAGATATAAGTTCTAAGGTCTCAGTATAGTTACAACGGCTGCCCCACCCTTCAAACCGAAACGCATTACTGTTTCACGATAAAAATAGGCTGGGTGGTGGTGCCTACCCGCGCGGACTCACAAGAGGTCCTACCAGCAGTCTACTCAATAGATAGTAATAAAAAAATTGTTTAATGCATAAATTAGTCAATCATCGTTTATTTTCTTCGTATTGGTCAACAATATAATGACTCAAAAAAATAGGTACGACACAAAAAATAGAATTCAATCATTTTAGAGTAAGCTGTGATGAGCCAAATCCACTATAAAGGGGTTTACGAACGAAAAATTGCTTAGATCCGATTGAGAAAAAAATAATCTAAGAAAAGCTCATCTTAGTTCGTGTATCTCTCGAGCTGTTTGAGCCTAGATTCGCTATTCACTGGGATGTCTTAAGCAGAATGCTCTAAGCTTTGATATCCCTAGGTCCGGTATTCTAGTCCCTTCGAGATAGCTGCCTTTAAATTCCATATACTCAATGTATGTGATCTTTAACATTGGAGTACATAACTTTAAAATATAATAACATGATTACCAATGTATTAACGAATTCAGTGTGCTTAGTGCGAGTTATTTTAACGTTCGCGATATCGAAAAAGTTAACTTAAATTTGTATGCGTATGCCTACATTTGCCGCTAGGGGCGCTGTTCCAACTGCATACAAAATTGAGTTAACTTTTACGCTATTGAGAGCGTTAAAAAACTCGCACTAAGCACACTGATTGATCCATTCCGACAGGAGCCCTCTTCTTCGATATAGCGAAGGCGTTCGACAAAGTCTGGCACAACGGTTTGATATACAAACTGTATAACATGGGAGTGCCAGACAGACTCGTGCTCATCATACGAGACTACTTGTCGAACCGTTCGTTCCGATATCGAGTCGAGGGAACGCGTTCCCGGCCCCGTCACGTCACAGCCGGAGTCCCGCAAGGCTCCGCCCTCTCCCCGTTACTATTTAGTTTGTATATCAATGATATACCCCGGTCTCCGGAGACCCATCTGGCGCTCTTCGCCGATGACACCGCCATCTACTACTCGTGTAGGAAGAAGGCGTTGCTTCATCGACGACTTCAGACCGCAGCTACCACCATGGGACAGTGGTTCCGGAAGTGGCGCATCGACATCAACCCCACGAAAAGCACAGCGGTGCTCTTCAAAAGGGGTCGCCCTCCGAACACCACGCTGAGCATCCCCCTCCCGACTAGGCGCGTCAATACCCCCGCCCCCGCCGTTCGCCCGATCACGATGTTCGACCAGCCCATACCGTGGGCCCCGAAGGTCAAATATTTAGGCGTCACCCTCGACAATAGGATGACATTCCGCCCCCACATCAAGACGGTACGCGATCGTGCCGCCTTCATTCTAGGACGTCTCTACCCGATGATATGTAGGCGAAATAAAATGTCCCTTAGAAATAAGGTGACACTCTACAAAACTTGCATACGCCCCGTCATGACCTATGCAAGTGTAGTGTTCGCTCACGCGGCCCGCATACACTTGAAATCATTCCAAGTCATTCAATCCCGTTTTTGCAGGATAGCCGTCGGAGCCCCGTGGTTCGTCAGGAATGTCGACCTCCATGACGACCTGGACTTAGAGTCCATCAGTAAGTATCTGCAGTCGGCGTCCATGCGCCACTTCGATAAAGCGGCACGACACGAGAACCCTCTCATCGTGGCCGCCGGTAACTACATTCCCGATCCTGCGGACAGAATGGAAAGCAGTCGACGTCGTCCAAAACACGTCATCTCGGATCCTCCCGATCCACTAACGGTGCTTTTAGGTACTTCAAGCACCGGTCACCGTTCTCGTCGAACCCGTCGCTTGCGACGAAGGGCTCGACGAGTAAATTAACTCCCAGACACAGCCCACTGAGTTTCTCGCCGGATCTTCTCAGTGGGTCGCGTTTCCGATCCGGTGGTAGATTCTGCGAAGCACGGCTCTTGCTAGGGTTCGTGTTAGCAACATCGTCAGGTTGAGCCCCGTGAGCTCACCTACTAAAGTTAGGGTTACGCTGACATAGCCTCTCAAGGCTATCAGCTTAGGTAGGAAAAAAAAAAAAAAAAAAAACTGATTGATTAGGGATTCATGTATATCTTTTGTTAGTGTGGTTTCAACATAAAAACTCCGTATAAAAAAACTCGTCGTTAGGTAAAAAGATGAAGAGATAATTTTGGAAATGGTTACAGATTTAGAAGTAAGACAGTAAGAGCCCGTATGTACGCATACCTTGTAAGTTTTCAACAAACCAATCCATCTGACTTAAAGTATACGATTACCATTAGTTCAATGAATTGAAATGAATTTGCCAATGTCGCAATATGGACACGATCCTCGTGCGATATATTTACGATACAGAGAAACAGCTAACAAATTGCATTTCTTTTAATCGCCCCATTTGTGAACAGTATGAGCGTTTCTTTTGAAATGCTTTTTGAACTCTTTTCTGAGTAGCCACAAGTATCCTTACTGTTTCGAGGGAGGTGTTTAGATTAAGTTCAATCGTGGTTAAATGGTTTCGAGGAAATACTTTTATCTCTCCTACATTGCTTACGGTCGTTCGAGACGATGTTATAATGTTTGTGGAAGCACTAACACGAGGGAAGTCGAGTCTCATTTAAGATTCTTTGTAAACGTCTTGTATTATATTTTTTACCTTTTGAGAATTATTCGAATGTACCTAATTTAATCTGTAACACGCACTTTCTTTGAAGCTGATTCACAAACTAACAACGCAATCATCATTTCGTTTATATGGAGAATTGTCTTAGATATAATAATAATAATAATATTATTATATAATTATTATTATTATAAAATATTATTATATAATTATATAATAAAATATTATAAAGAGGAAAGATTTGTTTGTTTGTTTGTTTCGAATAGGCTCCGAAACTACTGGACCGATTTGAAAAATTCTTTTTCTATTAGAAGCCGACATTGTCCCTGATGAACATAGGCTACTTTCTGTAAAAAAAAATTTAAATTTCTTTTTTTTTCATGTGTGTTTTAATGTTTCCGAAGCGAAGCGAGGGCGGGTCGCTAGTATAATTATAAAGAGGAAAGATTTGTTTGTTTGTTTCGAATAGGCTCCGAAACTACTGGACCGATTTGAAAAATTCTTTTTCCATTAGAAGCCGACATTGTCCCTGATGAACATAGGCTACTTTTTTAATTTTTTTTAATTTTTTTTTTTGGTTTCATGTGTGTTTTAATGTTTTCGAAGCGAAGCGAGGGCGGGTCGCTAGTCTTAGATAAAAACAAAAACCTATAAGAATTGTGTAATGTTGTAGGGACCACAAATGTCCACAAAATATGTATGTGTTAGCGATAATTATAGTTAATTATATTGCAGTGATGCTACGTCAGTCTCGGTATTGCCGGGCTGTCGATAACTCGTGAGGTTGTAATCCCAATATACATTAGTAACTTAACTGAACACGTGTCTTATTAAGCCTTCCCTGATATAGAGACTCAACACTGGTGACCTCGACGTGATTTGAGCACGCAACCTTCTGATCTGGAGTCAGATGATCATTGCCCGATAAAAAGACTCAACAATGTCTTTCAATAACACAGTTTTGTATTTGTCGGTTCTTATGAGTCCGCGTATGTTCGAATTTTACCAAAGACATAAAAAAAACTTAGGATAATTTCGCAACTAGCTCTATTTTTTTAACGAAAAAAGCACTTACCGACATCTTCGTGCTCGGGATCGGAAACATCGTGAGCAGCCTCGTCCTCTTCAGGGGCACTTTCGTACCTCTCTTTGAGAACTGTACGCGGAACTGCAAACGAAAATCCTCTTTAGTGTTCGTTGATAAGATCCATTTTAACGTAGCAAATAAGTCGAGTGGACTCATTAAGGGGATGTTAATTTTAGATTTTTAGGGTGTTCCTTGTTTTAAGTGTATTTTTGTGTTCTGAAGAGCGACAGACGTACGGTTTCTAGTATGGACGAGCGGCTCTCTAAGAACTCGGTTTGTTATCTGTTTTTTTTTAAAGATCCTCAAGATAGACTGTCAGATTTTTTTTTTTCAATTTTTTTTAATATTCCTTCGCGGTTTTTAATTATTTTTGTTTATAGAGATGTAGTTCTGAATTGAATTTCTGATTAACATATATTCATATATATGAAAGCTACTTTACTAAAACTACATATTTTTATTCGCTAACTAGCTGACCCGGCAGACTTTGCAGTGCTTCAATTGATAAATAAAAGACCTAAACTTTTGTATAAAGTAAACTTAAACGAACAAAAGGAATCCGTCCGACGGAGGACACATCAAAGGAAAAACAAAATTGTAATTTTTATTTAATTCCAAGCATTTTCATATTTGTCTACCTTTTAAACCTTCTCTGGACTTCCGCAATTAAATGAAGACCAAAATTAGCAAAATCTGTCCAGCCGTTCTTGAGTTTTAGCGAGACTAAAGAACAGCAATTCATTTTTATATGTATAGATAACAAAAATTCGATTTACGACATCATTATTGTAATTTAAATTGAATATTTAATGAGTCAGTGCAATCAAATTAAGTACAAATATAATATAGCATATTAAACATGAATATTTGGAAACCCTTCCAACACTACATGACGGTCACGACCACTCTGTCAAGAGTGACACGACTAAGAAGAAGAAATTTGGAATAGATTATATTATTTCAACACATCATTCAATTGTATGTAAGCTCTCCAACTCTCCAAACCGTAGTCCGCATAACGTAAGCACGGCAGAAATAGGCCAGACGGGGCTACCTTGTGCTTTTTACTATTACTAGCGACCCGCCCTCGCTCCGCTTCGGAAACTATAATTTATTATTGACTTCTCCACTAATAATTTATTATACATGTAAACCTTCCTCTTCAATCACTCTATCTATTAAAAAAAGCTGCATCAAAATCCGTTGCGTAGTTTTAAAGATTTAAGCATACATAGGGACAGACAGATATAGGGACAGAGAAAGCGACTTTGTTTTATACTATGTAGTGATATGCTATTTACAATACGTCCTGCCTAAATTAGCTAAACAAAAAATAAAACTCAATCGATTCAAATCAGGCAAACAGATTCAAAGCCGAAAATGACCGGATTAAGAATACGTATTTTAAATTCAAATTATCTTGATACATTCCCGGATCCGGATCAATTGAACGCGGAGATCTAGTTCGCAGACTAAGCTGACGCTGTGAAATCGAGCGAATTACGGCACGCTTCCACGGATACAGACTTATTCAAGGTGAGTGACGTCATTAAGGACGTGGTCTTTATTGATTTCATTAACCACTTCAATGAGGCTCCATGAGCGAGTCTATCCATCACAAGTAATTTGAAATGGGAATCGCGAATTCGATTAAGCTAAGAATATATTTTGGGATAGGGAATAAATAGCAATAATGGGTTTGCCCTGGTTGGTCCACCATTTTTTAGAATCGCACATGCCGTGAAGTTGTAAATCATTTCGATTTGGAGTAAAGCATTTTGATTTGGAGTAAGGCACAACCAGTATCATATACCGGTAGTGCCTTACGGTTCTTCGGATTCTTCAACCTTACGGTTCAAAGTGACCAAAGGTATAGCAGGTAGCTACATAAAACAGCTGTCATAGAAGAAAAGATATTCGACAAACGCCTTTTTTATTGCTTAGATGGGTGGACGAGCTCACAGCCCACCTGGTGTTAAGTGGTTACTGGAGGCCATAGACATCTACAATGTTAATACGCCACCTACCTTGAGATATAAGTTCTAAGGTCTCAGTATAGTTACGACGGCTGCCCCACCCCTCAAACCGAAACGCATTATTGCTTCACGGCAGAAATAGGCAGGGCGGTGGTACCTACCCGTGCGGACTCACAAGAGGTCCTACTACCAGTAATTACGCAAATTATAATTTTGCGAGTTTTGATTTTTATTAAACGACTAGCGACCCGCCCTCGCTTCGCTTCGGAAACATAAAAACACACATGAAACAAAACAAAACAAACTTAAAAAAATTAAAAAAAGTAGCCTATGTTCATCAGGGACAATGTCGGCTTCGAATGGAAAAAGAATTTTTCAAATCGGTCCAGTAGTTTCGGAGCCTATTCGAAACAAACAAACAAACAAATCTTTCCTCTTTATAATATTAGTATAGATGTATAGACGTATTTCATCAGAAAAATTGGTACCCGCCTGCGGGATTCGTATGTTGCATCGCTACATACGAATGCACCGGACGTCTTATCCTTTAAAATCGAGCCTGAATCGCACTAACGATATTTTGAAGATTAGGTTGCATACTTAAGTAAATACATAAAAGTTCCAGACAATAACATTCGCGTCTTCAGTCTACCGAGCAATTTCATCTGTATCGTAAAAGATTTTCCCTTTGACGTTTACTCTCAAAGAGGCATTCGCTAACCGCTTAAAATCAAATGAGCCGTGTGCTCGTTAGTCCATCTAAGCTAATTAAAATAAAACTAATCTGTGTTTACTTACTTAAAAAAATAGCAGTTTCTCCGTAATTTTCAAACGTTGTTTTTCCACAAAATACCAAATCGAATTAAAACTATTGAAACAATTATTATCAGCTCGCAAACTTTTCAAGCGTAAACGCGCTTAATGTTGTGAAAACAACGATATAATTTTATTTTATTATGTTAAGTGAGAATTTTTGTAACATAAAAATAGTTGTCGAACAAGTTTTAATAAAATACATTTTATTCGAGTTAAGCTTTCGGGATTAGATTAGTTATAAAATTTTCTATGTAGGGAAATTGTCGCTTAGATGTGTGTGTGTGTGTTTTTTTTTATTGCTTAGATTGGTGGACGAGCTCACAGCCCACCTGGTGTTAAGTGGTTACTGGAGCCCATAGACATCTACAACGTAAATGCGCCACCCACCTTGAGATATAAGTTCTAAGGTCTCAAGTATAGTTACAACGGCTGCCCCACCCTTCAAACCGAAACGCATTACTGCTTCACGGCAAAAATAGGCAGGGTGGTGGTACCTACCCGCGCGGACTCACAAGAGGTCCTACCACCAGTAATTACGCAAATTATAATTTTGCGGGATTGATTTTTATTACACGACTAGCGACCCGCCCTCGCTTCGCTTCGGAAACATTAAAACACTCATGAAACCATCAAAAAAAAAAAAAAAAATTAAAAAAAGTAGCCTATGTTCATCAGGGACAATGTCGGCTTCTAATGGAAAAATAATTTTTCAAATCGGTCCAGTAGTTTCGGAGCCTATTCGAAACAAACAAACAAACAAATCTTTCCTCTTTATAATATTAGTATAGATGTTATTCCTTCACCGTGGAAGTCAATCGTGAACATTTGTTTAGTACGTATTTCATTAGAAAAATGTGTGTCATAGTTTACGTAAATATCTTATCCGATTTGCTTGTGCTTCGCCGAGGAAGTCACTCGGGAATTGGTATTGGATGAGTCCAATAAAAAAAGAGTTACGCACCCTTTTGTCTATTCCATTATTATGTTGTGGTTATTTAAAAGTCTGCGCATCTCTACGGATTAGCTATGCGGGCATTGTCTTGTGCGCAGTTTATATTTCATGGGATGGGGTCTGAGAAATTCCTTAAAAATTATTAAATTTTCAGATTTATAGCTTTGAAATTTGCGTATCGGGCATTTCTAGAACGGGGCATTTATCATCTAAATCGTTGCAACTTTCGCATTTCAGAGATTAGTGATATTCGCATCATAAATGCGCAATTATTTGATGGATGTTTAAATCTCAATCACGCCGTTGTTACAGGATACAGGCGCGTTGATAAGCTTATTGTATTAGTAAACGTTTTCACTGTCATCTATATATTAATACGTGAAGCAAAAACTTTGTATCCCTTTTTACGAAAATTGCGCGGACGGAGGAGTATGAAATTTTCCACACTTATAGAGAATGTAGAGAAGAAGTGCACAATGCTAATATCTTTTTAAAATAATGCATAAAAGATACATTAAATCAATAAAGAAAACATTACACACACTACATACCATGTATTTGACGCACACACGCATGCATACTATTTATTGTCAATCTTTTGTTCTTGACGTCTATGTGTCAAATTGAGAATAGATTACATATTGTTTGTCTTTGTTAATATTTTTTATAGTGTAATCTTGGCAAAATTTGTGATTATAGAAGTTTAAAATACAATCATAATAGTGTACAAATTTACAATTCCAATTAATTATAGTCGAATTTCGACTACTGCAGGACCTCTAGTAGTATTAACTACGCTCAACTCCTGAAAATAAAGCTACAATGAAACAACAAAATCGAAATTATGTAACATTAACTAATACGTACTTTATCTTGGAAGCGATTTGCAGTATTCAAGCGGATAATAAATTAGAATGGATCTAGGCTTCAGTCATAGGACTCCTTAATTCATATATACTTTTATTACAGAGATTTATTATAGACGCCAACAAAACTCAGTACTGTTTCACAAAAGATCTGCCTGTGTACAAATTTTATAAGGTCTCAAAGAATTATTCGTCAAACAAAAACAGCCTTGAGAATATTGGAGTAAAAGCTTTTGATAAAAGTAGAAAGAAAATCTAGACTACACTGGCGATATTAGTATCGTGAACTCGTAAGGTGCTTGCTCTCTTTATATATATTTTTTTGTCACGAAGTAGTCGTTTATCACATAGCTACTATGAAATATAATTGGAACTTGGATATCATATCTCAGTGTAAGTGGCTACATTTTAATTAGTTATATTGTCCATGAGGCTGAGTCAGTTAAACATGTCCACTCAAATAGTACCTACCACAAAAACACAATTTAAAATATGAAGTTTGGATTGTATTGGAATAATA